>NW_028274809.1:14046818-14349848 GCF_037043125.1 Eumetopias jubatus
TTGAGACCTGATTTGTGACTTAGGATGTGATCAGTTCTGGAGAATGTTCCATGGGCACTAGAGAAGAATGTGTATTCCGTTGCTTTGGGATGGAATGTTCTGAATATGTCTGTGAAGTCCATTTGGTCCAGTGTGTCATTTAAAGTCTTTATTTCCTTGTTGATCTTTTGCTTAGATGATCTGTCCATTTCAGTCAGGGGGGTGTTAAAGTCCCCACTATTATTGTATTGTTGTCAATGTGTTTCTTTGCTTTTCTTATTAATTGCCTTATAAAATTATCTGCTCCCATGTTAGGGGCATAGATATTTACAATTGTTAGATCTTCTTGTTGGATAGATCCTTTAAGTAGGATATAGTGTCCTTCCTCATCTCTTATTACAGTCTTTGTTTTAAAATCTAATTTGTCTGATATAAGGATTGCCACCCCAGCTTTCTTTTGGTGTCCATTAGCATGGTAAATGGTTTTCCACCCCCTCACTTTCAATGTGGGGGTGTCTTTGGGTCTAAAATGAGTCTCTTGCAGACAGCATATGGATGGGTCTTGTTTTTTAATCCAATCTGATAGCCTGTGTCTTTTGATTGGGGCATTTAGCCCATTTACATTCAGGGTAACTATTGAAAGATATGAATTTAGTACCATTGTATTGCCTGTAAGGTGACTGTTACTGTATATTGTCTGTGTTCCTTTCTGATCTATGCTGCTTTTAGGGTCTCTCTTTGCTTAGAGGACCCCTTTAAATATTTCTTGTAGGGCTGGTTTCGTGTTTGCAAATTCTTTTAGTTTTTGTTTGTCCTGGAAGCTTTTTATCTCTCCTTCTATTTTCAATGACAGCGTAGCTGGATATAGTATTCTTGGCTGCATATTTTTCTCGTTTATTGCTCTGAAGATATCATGCCAGTCCTTTCTGGCCTGCCAGGTCTCTGTGGATAGGTCTGTTGCCAATCTAATGTTTCTACCATTGTAGGTTACATATCTCTTCTCCTGAGCTTCCTTCAGCATTTTCTCTTTGTCTCTGAGACTCGTAAGTTTTACTATTAGATGTCAGGGTGTTGACCTATTTTTATTGATTTTGAGGGGGGTTCTCTGTGCCTCCTGGATTTTGATGGCTGTTTCCTTCCCCACATTAGGGAAGTTCTCGGCTATAATTTGCTCCAATATACCTTCTGCCCCTCTCTCTCTTTCTTCTTCTTCTGGGATCCCAATTATTCTAATGTTGTTTCGTCTTATCCTATCGCTTATCTCTTGAATTCTGCCCTCGTGATCCTGTAGCTGTTTATCTCTCTTTATCTCAGCCTCTTTATTTTCCATCATTTGGTCTTCTATATCGCTGATTCTCTCTTCTGCTTCACTTATCCTAGCAGTTAGTGCCCCCATTTTTTATTGCACCTCATTAATAGCCTTTTTGATTTCAACTTGGTTAGATTTTAGTTCTTTTATTTCTCCAGACAGGGTTTCTCTAATAACTTCCACGCTTTTTTCAAGCCCAGCTAGTATCTTTAAAGTCATGATTCTGAACTCTAGGTCTGACATCGTACTAATGTCCATATTGAGTAGGTCCCTGGCAGACGGTACTACCTCTTGTTATTTTTGCTGAGGTGATTTTTTTCATCCTGTCATTTTGTCCAGAGGAGAACAGATGAATGAGAGAACAAAATGCTAACAGTAAAGTTAACAATGTTTTCAGCAAATATACTCTATACAAATCAGAAAAGACCTGAAACCAGGGGAAAAGAAAGGGAAAGAAAGAAAGAGGGAAAAAAAAAAGAAAGAAAAAAAAAGAGAAAAACAAACAAAAACAGAACAAAACAAAAAAACAAATATGATCAAATACGATCAGGCTAGTGCATAGATCAGTGCCACACACTAGATTTTGGGCGTATTTTGGTCTGTTAGAGGAAAGTGCCTCCTAAAATTTTAAAGGAAGAAAGACTTATATATGTACAAAATAAGGCTTGATACAATGAAGGGATGGAAGGTGATTGTAAAGATGAAAATTATAAAAGATTTTATAAAAGGAATTGATAAGAAGTTGTTTGAGAAAAGAAAGAAGAAGATTTAAAAAAAAGAAAAGAAAAAAAAGGGGAGAGAATGTGATCAGGCAGGAGACTAGAACAAAGCCGTACACTAGTGATTTAGGGTATATTTTGATCTGTTAGAAGAAACTGTATCTCAAAATTTTAAAGACAGAACAACTTATATATATATGCCAAAAATAAGGGTAACTACTATGAAGGGATAAAATATGACTCTAAAAATGAAAAATAAAAAATGTTTTTTTAAAAAAGGGATTGATAAGATGTTGGTTGAAAAAGGGAAAAAGAAAAATTCAAAAAAAAAAACCAAACAGTTAAAAAAATTAACTTTGAAAAACTAATGAATCATGGTAAAACAGCCATGAATTCTATGTGCAGTATTCCCCTAGCACCGGAGTTCTCCCGTTCTCCTTGATCAGTAAAACTTGGTCTTGGCTTGTTGGCTGTTCGTGCTGATCTTCTGGGGGAGGGGCCTGTTGCCGTGGTTCCATGGTCTTTGCCGGAGGCGGAATTGCCCCGCCCTTGTCGGTCCGGGCTAAGCAAGCTGCTCTGGTTTGCTCTCAGGAGCTTTTGTTCCCTGCAAGCTCTTGGTACAGCTTTGGAGGACCAGGGTGAAAATGGTGGCCTCCCAATCTCTGCCCGGAGGAGCCGAGAACTCGGGGCCCCGCTCCTCAGTGCGCCCCCAGAGAAAAGCAGTCCCTCCCATCTCCCTGGTCTCCGGCCGCACTCCGTGCTCACCCGGCCTGTGACCGAGCGTTTCTATCTCTGGCACCCGACCCCGTGTGGAGTCTCCAAACCCAGCAGATCCCTGCGGTGCGCTCCCGCGCCGCTCCTCCCGGGGGAGGAAGGGGAGTCTCCCCGGCTCTGCCGCTTGTTGGGTCCCTGCTGGAGGAGCAGTGGCCCAACTGGGCCGCGGATCACAGTTTATGGCAACCCCGAGCTGAAAGCCTGCGCCTCGGCTCCGTCTCTGCAGCCGGCTTCCCCGCTCCGATACCTGGGAGCTCTGCCGCACTCAGGCACCCCCGGTCTTTCTGTGACCCCGAGGGTCCTGAGACCACACTGTCCCGCGAGGGTTCCACCCCCCACTTAGCCACTGGAGCGACGTCCCTCAGTGGAGCCGACTTCTAAAAGGTCCGATTTTGGGCTCCGCGGCTCTAGCACTTGCCAGAAGCGGCCGACGGAGGCCCCCTCCCCCGCCGTCTATCCTCCCAAATATTGCCTCGGCTTCACTTCTCCGCACGTCCTACCTTCCAGTAGTGGTCGCTTCTCTGTTCAGAGAGTTGTTGCTACTCTCTTCTTCTGTCTCCTGTTGAGTTCATAGGTGTTCAGAATGGTTTGATCCCTATTCAGCTGAATTCCTGAGACCATACGAAATCCGGGTGTCCTACTCCTCTGCCATCTTGCTCCGCCCCCCCAGCTAGTCTTTTAAAAATTAAATCTGCATTACTAGTTATTTTGAAGTGGAAGATTTAAATATTTTAATAATGAGCAACAATAAGCACAATTGCATGTATATTCATAATGAAACATTTATTGATTGGTGATTGGTCTTCAGTGTTAAAGATTAAAGAGACTTCAACTTCTGACATTATTTTATAAAGAACAGAAACCCACAAATCTGTCTTCTCCCCCAATCTCACAGCCTTCCTTAATTTATTTTTAATAAACATATCCAAACCCTACGATTCAGAGGCAGGATAAAGAACCCACTGGGACTTACCCCCATGCAGTTTTCTCTGAGCACTAATTCACTTTCTTTAAGTGGAGCTTAATTCCATACATTTCCCCATCTTATATCTCTAACACAAGTGTTAACTAAAAGTATGATTAACCTGCCTCTCTTACTCATTCAAAATGCCCAAATTTTCCTTACCTTACTAGTATTTGCAAGTGTACAATAAAATTATACTTTTTATAAGTTTGATATCAAAAGAATTAAAATTATTCCACATGATTGTTTCTCATGATATATATGTATATATATAAGCTAAGCAGAACTTCCCATTTGAACACATTTTATTATACAATACTATTTTTAGAAGTACATTCAATAATATCGCCACCAGGCTCATCAAAAATTCATGATAGCAGATACAAGTTTTCAAAATTCTATTTGTATATGAAAGTCTGACTTTACCACTAGCACTGTGTAGTCCACTGGTTCCCTTAAAGAGATGACTCATTTTGTTCACTTCAGAGAAACTATCTACCCAATATTCAAAACTGAATATGTGTAGTTTTTTCTTCTACTAGTTTGTTCAGGTAAAAATGGTGTTCTGTGAAAAAAAATATCTAATTGGTCTGACAACTCAGTGGCACAAGTGCTTTGCCTTGAGACAGACATCATACTTTTGCCATGCAGCAGAAATATTTTATGGCTGCTTCCTATTTTGTCACACAGAACATTAAAAAGATGTGTAATTAAGAGTAGACATTAATAAAATTTGTTATTTTCATTACTTCATTAAGGGCATTCTTAAGCAAAACTACCTCTTTTTCTACCTTACTAATACTACATTGCTTTGTGCTAAGTTGCCAGTTTTACTCACCATTGATTTTTCATCTACAAATGTCAACACAGTAAAAAAGGCAAATAATACCTTACTGTTATCATGAAAACAATAGCTTTTGCTTTACGGTCTCCTAAAGGAGTTTCAAAGACCTCCTAGAACTTCACTGACTACCTTTTGAGAACCATTAATATACAGAATAATTTTATTTTATATTATTAATTTTATAAGGATGATTTGAGCATATTAAATTTATGTGAAGGGTACATTACTTCATCCTAATTTTTGTTATTCTCCATTAAAAATATACCTAAGTGGGTGCCTGGGTGGCTCAGTTGGCTAAGCATCTGACTTCCATTCAGGTCATGATCCCGGGGTCCTGAGATTGAACCCCCTTGTTGGGTTCCCTGCTCTCCTGGGAGTCTGCTTCTCCCTCTCCCTCTGCCTGCAGCTCCCCCTGCTTGTGCTCTCTCTCTCTCTCTCAAATAAAATGGATAAAATATATATATATATTAGATTTTAAGATGCACCATTGAATTTAAACCTTATAAAAGATGTTATTGTAGTCCACATTAGTTAATACAGTGTAGTAAAATCTACACTTCATATAGTTATCATTTATCCAAAAGTTGGATTCCTTCCTACTAGGAGCGCAGTGATGTGGTTAAAATCAAAATAGCAAACACAAAGTCATACCTGCTCATTCAGAAAAAATGCTTAGAGCTGCCTGATGAAGCATTATCCCAAAGCCAGTAGAGTGAAATGTGTGTTAACTAAGACTATTGGCTTAAAAGTCCTATATGTGGTTTCTTCATGGCAATGTGAAAATAATTTTATTTTGTTTGTTGCAAATAGCAATAAAGGATTTCCTTAAGAAATTTTTAGAATTGGCTACACTTAAATGTGTCTGCTAAAAGCTTCAGGTTAATACCAAATGTAGTATATCACAGAGATAAACAATGGAGCCAAATTACCTGGGGTCAAGTCCCACCACTACCTATGAGAGTTAGGGCATCTGTGAAATGGGGATACTAACAATGTTTCCTCCTATTATTAGCATGAACATTATTATTAATAATAAAATTGTTTTCAAAAGACAAAATGAATTAATATATGTGAAGTTCTCAAAGCAGTGCCTGGAATACGAAGTAATAAATATTTTGTTATTTCACTTATGAAATAATTTCATTTATTTCATTTCAATTACATCAGGAAAAATTATGAAAGACTTTGAAATAGGCAAAAATAAGGTATCCTATCCAGTGGATAGGATAATCCTTTGGATTGTCTCAGTCTTTAATTATCCTTGAGCTATTTTACAACTTTAGAAATCATCAAAACCTAACAGTAATGTAAAGACTCTTATGAGCTAGAAAACAACTGATTATTGCCCTGTGGTTATTGACTGATTTTACAACTCCTTGTCAACTCACTGCAGCATTCCTGATTGTCTATGGATGTGTACATTTTTAGATTTTCCTTTGAATGGCTTGGAATGCCTTCCCAGTGCCCTCATTAATTAATTATAAAATCTTTGATGAGTGTTCATTTTATGCTTGTATGAGCATCATGATTTTAGCGTTTCAAAAAATTATTCTTTAATTCATTATTATTGCAAAGAAATCTGACATTAGTTAAAGGGGAAAATACACTATGAGGAGAATTAATGTAATTTTGGAATATAGGAGGACCAGGTGGCATCGCTTATTGGAGACAGCATTGGAAATCCTCAGAGAGCATCATATTAATGGCACCAAGTTATTAAATCAAAGATAATCAGGTTAGACTTTTCACTATTGAAAAAGGTAGGGAAGTGAATAATATACCTTTAAAGTTTTTTGTTTTTGTTTTTTTTTTTTAGTTGACAGTGTTTAAATATTTTACTTTAGGCTTAGTTATCCAGAATATTTACTTAGGTAGAAAATCTCATTTCTTGACAAAACTACATATATAAGATGCTATCTACAAAAATCTGAAATCTTTTCTCTCTCTGGCCTATCACTGTAATTTAAGTTGATTCTCCGGCTGTTCTGTCCAAGGTTATAATTCTGGAACTGGAAGCAGCAAATCATCAGGTGTTTCTATTCCACTCTCTTCCCTGGGAAGACTAAAAATTCTCTGAATTTTCTGAATGTTGAATTTCTTATCCATTTTATGATGGCATCTCATTTTAGCATTTTTAAAAATGACATTTATTTTATTCCAACACAATTTATAACTGAATCATTAAGAATGTTTATCTGCTTTAAAGAGAGCTCTTTTATTTTTCCTTTTATTATGGCCCTACATTTAAAAATACTAGTACAAGAAACCAGAAAGTTAAAACTCAGTAATTTGGACATCTTAATAATTTAGGCAGGAAAGGATTAAAATGGCATTGACTTTTATACATTTATTCATTTCAGAAAATGATTTACTAAGTATGGTTAGTATAAAATAGTTCAAAAGATCTATGTTTTATTTATTAAAGAGTAAACTATTTCAAGGGCCTTAAGCATTCATTTCTACATAATCCTCGTGATAATAACAGATAATTATTTTTTACTAATTTAAGATACCCATTTTTAAGATAGTCTGTGGTTCTGGTATACACTAAACCTCCTCACTTGCTTTTTGTAACAAAATCCCATAATTTAAAGTAACCTTTCTGATAAATAAGCAAAACCTTGGGTGTTTCTTTGCATATATACAATATAAAAATGTTTTTAATCCTAAAATATCTGAGTGACATCTTATTTGTGCAAATTTATTAAACACATTGAATTGCCAGTTTTATAGCAAGAACTCAGTAATCAACTTTTCTTTTCTATCACTGTTTTATTCCAAGAAGCAACTTAATTCTGCCCTCGCAGCCATATGAATAGGGGAACCTTATGCATCAACATGGCAGAATGAGGCCGCAAAGCAAAGTGGGAAGTTTTCCTGATACATGTCACCAGCTCTCACAGAATCGGAAGGCTTTAATACAGATTTATACCCTCATGCCCAGTGTCTGACATGCAATTATTTAAGTAGAAATAAAACCAAAACCTCCTGAAAAACTAGGGTTTAGCCAGCATAAAATTTAGTATTTCCCAAGTGACCAGTAATCATATATAGCACTTCTGAAAAGTATATTAACTCCCTGCATTTGGGTGTGAAGTGTACTCAAATGATCTCCAATCTTGAACTTCGACTGGCCAAAAGATTCTATGGATCAAACTCAACCACTCCTACTTACTAACTACCAATAATATAATGGAGAGAAAGAGACAGGCACAGAATGAGGGAAAACAATCCTGGTTTGGATGAGACACTAATGAGATAATGAGGACTTTTCATTGAATTATAAAATCATCCCCAGAACAAAAGCTTGGTTTATCACTCTCTAATCACAAATTATGCAAGCTTGCTGCCAGTTAAGCATTCTTAACCACGTGGGGAGCTCTTAGAGGCAACAGTGATCTACTTGCCAAAGTACAGCAAGAGACAAGAGGGTTGCCCAGGCAGCCCTTGGATACAGGAAGCCCTAAATCTATTGAACTGGAATTAGAGTCAATGAGAGAAGCCTGTGCTATTTCTACAAGCTCATTCTGTGGCTTGTGGGTCACTGACCTCATTCAGGCACTTCTTCATTCATTTCATCTGTCCTTTAACAATGCTTTAGGCACTGGATTTATTTAAATTTGATGAGCTTTAGTATATTTTTTTATGGGCAACAAAATAATGCCTACTTATTTCCCATTTCACTGGAAAAGATGCGTTTCTCTTTTTTCCTATAGTACAAATAATATAGGGAGCCATTAGGAAAGAATGAGTTGTCTTTCAAAATGTAAATTAGAAATTATTTCAAGACTGGAAGCAAGAAAAAATTTTTGGCCCTATATGCCTATTACTTCCAGTAATATCCTTCCACTATATTTATAACTAAAACAAATCTCTTAAACATAATGTACCTACATAAAATAATATCTGCCCTGAAGTCTCCATGGGGTTGTGCTGAGAATAAAATATTATAATTTGGCTTAAGTCCATATACTTATAATTTGACTGTAACATAATGGTATAAATTCAAATATTAACACAAATAATCATTTTGGTTCTTCCATAAATGTTATATTTTCATATAAATATAGTCCTTATGTTTCTGTTTCAAATATACAGGTATTCAGTGAATCAAGTAAGCTCTTTTGAGACATTTTAAGTTTTAATTATTCTGAATTATCATTAAAAAAAAGTTTTCATTAATTCTGTAAGGTCAGGTTTATTTCCTTTCACCCCAGTTGCTAAAGTCATGATAATAGGAAATCCAAATAGTAATAAGTAGATTTTTATATGCGATGTTAGTTCTGGCATGCTGTCTTCTGACTTTTTACAGGTCAAATTTCAGAAATCTCATTCTGCCCCTGCAAACTGACTTATTCATGACTTTGAAAATGCCAAGATCAAGAGGGGGTGCATTCAATTCAATTCAATTTGTTCAAGTGGACAGAAAAGATGTTCTTTTATTCAAATGACAAGGACATTTGATCCAGAAAAAGCTGTACTACTTCATTCTTGAAGAAGGGCACACACCTTGCTTTATGAATTCTGTTTTGAAAATTTCTTTGTTGATCAGTTTATTAATAGTCTGATCTAAATAACAGTCTAACGATGAGGCAATTAGCAAGTCCTTTGTCAAAAAAGAAAAAAGATGCATTTTATTATCAACAACCAATGAGCATGAAGCACCATCTCTGGGATTCTGTTTCTCTGAAAACCTTGGGCAGGGTCAGGGGGATCCACATAAAGTCTGAGAATTGAGAGAAAAAGATAGTTCACTAAGTGCCAAGAAATCTACCTAGTTTATTTATCAAAGGCCAAATAAAGGAAACTATAAATTCATCTACAGAAGAATTTGCTAGATAGTACCTATGCCACTGACATTTTGCCATAAACTAGGGCAAATCTTAGTCTTTCTTTGCTCACAAATAAGCTGTTTGTTTTAGCGGTATACACCAGTGCTTGGTCATAAGATGAGGCAATGTGATAAAGACACAAGGGAGGCTTGAAAGCACAAAGTAAAGTAAAAGTTACATTAAGGGATGTGGGAGAGTGTCATTCCATTAGAGGGGGACATTTGGGGGAATATGGGATTTGATACAAATGCAGGACTCCAAGGAAAATATGGATGTCCCATTTCGACTTGCCTGAAATTTGGCACCTGTCTCCCTGATCAGCACCTGGCCTTTGGGCTCCACTAAAGAGAGGGTCCAGGAGGTGGGGCAGGGCTCTCACCCTTGTTTGCAAATCAGTATCACCTGGAGAGTTTTTCCTGTCTGGGTCTCTTCTCATAACCCATTAAATCTGGGTCTTTGTTGGTGGGCCCCAAGCATTCCCAAATGTGCCACTAGAGGCAGGAATCACTGGTTTCAGGGGAAATACAGGATTTTCAAACTGGAATGGTAAATTTAGGACATATAACAATTCAGGAAATAGAAATATGAATGCATTTTCTCTCAGGACTCACCTGACATATCCTAAATTCTGGATACCACTTTTTCTGTCTGGTATTTCCTGGTGAAAGAGGAACCACATTGGTACATTACTGCCATTCCATGCTCTCTTTCCTCTTCTGCTAATCTGATCCAGGATGTCAGAGCAATAAAAACAATCACTTCACTCATATGACACTGACAATAGTCTTCATTTCCAACCTGTTTTCTAAGAAAGAGGGCTACAGTGTATTTGTTAATGAAAACATGAAACTTAAGCAAACTCGACCAGATAGATACTTGCTTTGGAGCTTCAGAGTCTATGAGTCTATGAGTCTATGAGTCAAGTCTGCATGCTGCCTTGCTGATTTCATCTTTAGAAATGGGACCCTGGGTTTCCAGGTAGGTACATGGAATGGCAGAAATGCTCTGATGGTTGGGTAAGCAAGGATGGCATAAAGCAGAAGCCTTTACTAGCTTCAGGGTAAAGAAACACCTCCTATGACAAAGTGTTTGGCAATTAATGATCAATGGTGATAAAGGAGATCAAAGAACACTCTTCTTCGATCCTCTCAGTGTCAAGAGACACGCTATTGCAAAATACGGCTTCTGTCTATTCTAACTGTTCATCACCAAACACATTGGAAGTCTCAAAAGAATCAAGCACATAGAACTCACAGTGATGGTGGTGACTGAGCCAAACTGTAGTATTTCCAAAGAATACATAAACTAATCCCTACAGAGAATATCTCTCAAATTCATATACACCATTTATGACCAACCTAAAACAAAAACTTATATATGCTGCCTTTTTGTTAGTCTCTCAATGCAAAATCAGAGATAGTGGCAGAAGGACGCCAAAACTTGAATAAACTTATCTCAGGGATGACTAATTTTAAAGTTGGGGTGAGGTCTTTATGGCATTAAGATGATTTTATGGTAAGAGAACACAAAAATACTTGAACTCTGCTCCAGACCAGAGGTAATAACCTTCACAATGTTGTCCACAGAGCTAAACACAGAATGTCTGCAAAAGAAATGAAAGAACACTTTTTTATTGTCCAGGCCCAATGCAGCTATTAGGAAGGCTGAGCTGGAGAAAATGACCTAGTTTAGAAGCTTCCTGTTACCTGAGTTCAAATCTGAACCTCAACTCTCATCTCACTTTAAAGTGTGTTGAAGAAATAGTAGAAATATATCTGAAACTGATGTAACTTTGTGTCAACTATACTTCAATAAAAATAAGTAAATACATACATATATACTTATATATATAAGTCCCTGTGTCAATTTGTCTGGGCTGCAGAGAGAAAAGTGATGAATTTATTTATTAAACTTTTTCAGTTTGAATTAGTTGTAGATTCTCATGCAGTTATAAGAAATAAAACAGAGGTCCTGTGTACTCAGGATATTGACATTATTAGAATTCACCATTGGGGCGCCTGGGTGGCTCAGTTGGTTAAGCGACTGCCTTCAGCTCAGGTCATGATCCTGGAGTCCCAGGATCGAGTCCCGCATCGGGCTCCCTGCTCAGCAGGGAGTCTGCTTCTCCCTCTGACCCTCTTCCCTCTCGTGCTCTCTATCTCTCATTCTCTCTCTCTCAAATAAATAAAATCTTTAAAAAAAAAAAGAATTCACCATTGTACTCTACTTGTGTGTGTCTTTGTGTATGTGTGGGTGGGTGTGTTTAGCTCTGTACAATTTATTACATCTGCTGGTTCATGTATCCACCAATAGAGTTAAGATACAGAACAGTTTCATCAGCACAAGGATCCTTCATTTTGCTTTTTTATAACACACCTCTCTCCCTTCTCCCCAAGCCCACTTCCTGAATTCCTGGTAACCACTAATATGTTCTCTACTTCTAAAATTCAAGAACGTTACATAAATGCCTTCATACAACATGTAACTGTTTGGGATTGGCTTTTCACAAGTAACATAACTGCCTTGAAATTCATCCAAGTTGTTGCACATATCAATAATCTCTCCCCTTACATTGCTGAGCAGTATTCCATGGTAGGGATGTACCACAGTTTGTTTAACCCCTCACTTGCGGAAGGGCATCTAGGATGACTCTCCATTTTGGCTATCACTTATAGAGCTGCTTTGAACAATTGTTTACAGGTTTATGTGTGAGTAGACTTTTCATTTATCTGGAATAGATGCCCAAGAGTACAGTTGCTGGGTCATGTGGAATTTGCATGTTTAGTTTTTAAAGAAATTCCCAAACTGTTTTCCAGAGTGGCTATACCGTTTTTTACATACATTTTATAGCAATGTATGAGTGATACAATTTCTTCGTATCCTCACACCCATGTGGTGTTTTATATTTTCGACATTCTGAGAGTTATATCTCATTGTGGCTTTAGTTTGCATTCTCCTAATGGCTAAGGATGTTGAACATCTTCTTGAGTGCATTTTTCCCATCTGTATATTCTCTTTAGTATGACATCTGTTCATGAGTCTTGCCCATTTTCTTAATTGGATTACTTGTTTGTTTTAACTGCTGAGTTTTGAGAGTTCTTTATATATTCTAGATACTAGCTTTTTATCAGATATGTGGTTTGCAAATATTTTCTTCCGAACTTTAGCTTATTTTTCCATCATTTTAAGAGGGCTTTCCACAGGCCAAAGTTTTTAATTTAGGTGAGGTACAATTTATCAGTTTTTTTTTTACTTATGCATCATGCTTTTGGCGTCAAGTCTAAGATTCCAAGGCTTTTGACTAAGTCCTAGATCCCAAGACTTTCTCTTCTTTTTTTCTAAAAGTGTTACAGTTTTATGTTTTACATTTAAATACCTCTTCCATTTTGAATTGATTTTTGCAGGAGGTGTGAAATTTAGATCAAGATTAAGTTTTTTTCTTTGGACATCTCATGACTCCAGTACTAACTGTTTAAAAGGCCATCTTTTCTTTCATTGTTATTACCTTTGCATCTTTGTCAAAAATCAGTTGTGCTTATTTATGTTTATCTATCGCTACGTTCTTTGTTCTGTTCTCCAGCACAGCGACTGTAGTTGCTAATAAACATGGCCTGATGGCAAAGGCTTACCAACTTTCCCTGTTGGAAACAGAATGGGATAGGAAAACATTAAGGGGTCTTGAATGTCAATCTCTGATGGAAAAATCCTAGTAATGTTTTGTTTTTTAACCACTGCATTAACACACAAGTAGAACTAAGGAATTACAGTTCCTCTGTTCCTTTGACCTAAGCAAGATTAGTGAATTATCAAGAAATTCCATTTCACACTCATATGATCACTTCCTAACACAAGCCTCTGCTCCTATGTACCCACTGAGTCCTGTTAGAAGGCAACTCAATCCTTCAGTGTCTCTTGACACTACGACTTGTGATAGATCAGGACATTAAATAATTCCTATTCACTTCTAGTTCTTATTTATTACTATGCCCAGCCATATTGTATACACTAGATTGCTAGATATATTATACATTGCAGACTGCTTAGCAGTATAACTAAAATGCAATAAGGTAGGCAAGACCAAATTCCCTAACTTGAACCATTTTAAATAAGTAAGTAGCCAGAAAATCAGAAAGTGAATCTAACTTGAGTGAAGCTAGATACAAGGTCTCAAAGAGTACAGAAGACAATCTTTCACTCTGTTTTTCTTTTTCATTGTCTTTACATTAAATCTACTGGAAGCAATTTGATGAACCTGGCTTGCTTCCCATGTTCACCCCCTAGACTAATCCTAGCTGATAATGCATGGGGTGCGATGACGGGCCAGACTCGGGATGTGTATTGAGATTGTCAGACCCAGTAGAACAACATGGGATCAGAGAGAGAAAACTCTTTTTTAAAAAAAGATTTTATTTATTTATTTGACAGAGAGAGAGAGACAGTGCACAAGCAGGGAGAGCAGCCGACAGAAGGAGAAGCAGGCTCTCCACTAAGCAAGGAGCCTGATGCGGGACTCAGAGGTCAAAACTAGCTCCCTTGTCCCCTTTGCATCCAGGGGAGTCTCACTCAAGTGTGTGTCTGTGTCTAGTTACTTCTTGAGAACTTACACTCCAGCCATCTTCTACTGGGAGTATTTTAGCTTCAGCTTTCCAGATACTAAGGGGAGGGGGTATCTACTTGCCTCTGACTGAGAAACATTCCCATACTCTTGCAAACTGTAGAAATGAGGACCTGAAGTCCTCAAGTTATCTTTGACTTCCCTTCCTTTTCCTTGGGGTCAGTCCCATCTATTTAAAACAATGTACTGGATATTTCCCTTTGGATCCTGACTCTGTGGCATCCTGCCATGGTTACCTTAAGTTCATAGGAAGAAAATCTCCAAGCAAAATTCACAGCTAATGTATCTCCAGTCATATACCACTCTCCCCAAATCTCACCTGTACTCAGCATTTGATTTTTTTTCTTGGACTTGCATAAATCATAACTTATTTAATTGTAGCAGAAACATTTTTCCATGGTATTTTTCCTGCACCAGATGGATATGTCTCTATTTCCTCCAGGGTTCCATTTCTATCTCCTTCTGTTATTACCATCTCCCTTCAAGCAGATCTAGCTGAGTTTTTTTTAAAGTTCAACCTACTTCTTCAATTAAATCCAATTTCTCTTCCACATTTGTAAGCTAAATATTCGTTAGATCAAAGTACCCTCTTCTTTCTTTTTCTTTTTTTTCCCACAGTTCCTATTTTTCCTGCAAAACAAAACTTAAGTGTTTTTGTTTGTTTGGTTGGTTGGTCACAGTTCATATCACTACTTGTGTTCTGGATATTCCCTTAACAAAGCTTGAGCAGTAATTCTCTCTTCACACAGTGGGTAATCAGTGCTAGTTGGTACAATAGGCCCTGAAATCTCAATGACTTACCACAATGAACGTTCATTGATTGTTCAGCTGATAATCAGAAGCTGGGTAAGTGGCCATCAGCCACATTGCAGTTGTGCAATTTGGACCACATGGCCTCCAAGTCACCATGGCAGAAGAGAAAAAGATCAAAAGACTTCAAGGGTCCTTGGTTTTAAGGACCAAGATTGTAAACGGCTTACATAACTTCCCCTCACGTCATATTGGCTAGAAATTAATTACATGGTCTCACTTTAACTTCAGGGGAGTCTGAGATATATGAATGGATACATTTATGAATACATAGGCTATATGACAAGCACTAATGGTCTCTGCTAATACTCATTCTCAATTCTTCTCATGCTCATGTTTATTCCTTATCTCAGAGCAATGCTGACTGGACACTTGCAGGGTGGCTGGTCTGAACTGGGATGTGATTTGAGTGCAAAATGTATACTGAGTTTCAAAAACAGTACAAAAAAATCTCAATTTTTATGTTGGTTACATGCTGAAATGGTAACATTTTGGATATATTTGGTTAAGTGAAATGTTACTAAAATTCATTCTGCCTATTACTTTTTGTTTTTACTTAATGTGATCACTAGAAAATTTTAAAACTTTATATGTGACCAATATTGTATTTTTATTGGATGACACTGCTTTAGCGATGTGCTGTTTCAGACATAGGCTTTTTTAAAATTGTGTTTAATTATGGTTTTCCAGTGATTTCCTTGAGATTTTCTACCTCTAAATCCAAGAGAATGACATACCTTCTTCTAATAAATACCCCCATTCTTATTTAGTCGTCATTGATGATTTCTTCCCCTTCACTATATATAAATCTGCTTTCTGGATTTCTGAAATCTATAACCTGGATAAGGACTTATCCAATAAATACACAACTCAAAAGCAAACTTTCACCACTGAGTATGGGTTAGCTGTGGACTTGGCATATATGGCCTTTATTATATGGAGGCACATTCCTTCTATACACAGTTTGTTGAGAGTTTTTATCATGAAAAGATATTGAATTTTGTCAAATGCTTTTTCTACATCTATTGAGGTCATATTATCTTTGTCTTTCATTTTTATCAGTGTGGTGTATCACATTTATTGACTTATATATGTTGAACTATCTTTCATCCCTGATAAATCCCATCAAATCATGCTGTATGATTTTTTTTTAAGATTTATTTATTTGAGAGAGAGAGGGAGAGCAAAAGCATGAGGGGCAGAGGGAAAGGGAGAGAGAATCTCAAACAGACTCTGCACCAAGGGTGGAGCCTGACACAGGGCTGGATCTCATGACCTGAGCTGAAACCAAGAGTCCGACGCCTAACCAACTGAGTCATCCAGGCACCCCTGTATGCTTCTTTTAATGTACTGTTGGATTTGGTTTGCTAGTATTCTCTTGAGAAATATTGCATTTATATTCTTTAGGGGTGTAGGCCTGCAGTGTTCTCTTCTTATAATGTTCTTATCAGGCTTTGGTATCAGGATAATATTGGCCTCATAAAATGAATTTGGAAATGTTCTTTACTCCTCAAATTTTTGCAAGAATTTGAGGATTGGCATTAATTCTCTAAATGTTTGGTAGAATTCACCAATAAAACTATCTTGTTCTGAGCCTTTCTTTGCTGGCAGATTTTTGGTTACTGGTTGGGATCTCTGCTCTGCTTGGGCACCTCTGCTAGCAAGAATGCAGTCTGCCGAGATCTACACACTCATTGCTGTGAGCCCCACCCCACCTTTTGTCTCTAGCTGATTCCCTCAGTGATCTCAATGATGCAATATCTAAGTGAGCCTCCCAAGAAGCATCCCAGGATGCTGGGGAAGCTGAATGTCTATGTTGGGATCTTGTTGTCCCACTGGAGAAATGCCTTTTACCCTTCTCATGCAGTTTTTCTGTTTTGGTGGCCCAAGGGGATGCTTCAACCTCAGCCCCAGGCTTGAAATCCTCACAAAGGCATCATGTCTGTGGATATATATGTACTAAGTTGTCCTTCCATATGGGGCACCAAAGTTAGGAACCACCAATTTCAACCATCTTGCTGAAACCACTCTCCTTTACCCATAAATCTTTACCTTGGAGGAGATGGGAAAATGAAGAAAGATATAAATATGTAAAGAAGATCATTTTATAAGCACTATTTTTATAAGCACTATAAAGCAAATAGAATGATATTCTGTAGAATAATTTGCAGTGTGCAGGAATAGGTGGTGTGGGGTGGCTTTGAATCAGATGGTCCAGAAAAGCCTCCCAGAGAAGCTGATATCTAAGAGTGGAAGGATGTAAAGGACCCAGGCATCTAAGGAGCAGGGAATGTGCACTCCAAGCTGTGAGAGTAGTACTATGTATTGAGTAGCCCCCAGGCAGGAAAGTACTTACAGTTTTTGCAAAAGTGAAAATTAGCGGGGAGGCATTTCGTCAGCTAGAGCATTTATCAGCAAACTTTTTCTTTAAAAGACCAGAGAACAAATAATTTAGGTTTTATAGGCTGCATCCCTCATGCAACTATTCAACTCCCTGTTGTAGCATGAGAGCAGCCCTAGGTCTTATATATTCCAATAAAGCTTTATTTATCAAAGCAGAATATCACCATAGATTGTAGTTTGCTGACCCCTGAACTAGAAGGGTATGGTAGAAAGGGTTGGGGAGGTAGGCAGAAGTCAGAGCCAGTGAAGCCTGGAAGGATGTAGTGCATCAACTCTCTCTCTCTCTCTCTCTCTCTCTCTCTCTGTGTGTGTGTGTGTGTGTGTGTAACAAACCACTTCAACTCTGTGTCGTAAGTCAACAGCAACCGTTCATTTGTTCATAATTCTAAAATTTTGGCAAGTTCAGTGAGGATGGTTCCTCTCTGTCCCACACACTCTTGACTGGGATGGTTGAGGTGGGCCTGGAGATTCTAAAGAGGTTCACTCTCATGCCTGGTGACTAAGCTGAGGTAGATGGAAGAGCCAGGGGCTGTCTGGGCTTCTTTCTTTTCCTTCATAGTCTCTCAAACACCAAGACACCCCCCAACACACATATGGACTTTCTCTGCAGTAAAGTGTTAAACTTCTTTGGTGGTTGGCTTTACATAGTACAAAGCCCCCTGAAGCCTAGGTCTGGAACAGGTGCAACATCATTTCTATCATATTTTATTGATCAAAACAAGTCATAAGGATAGTCCAGATTCACGCATAAGGAAAACAGATGCCACCTGTTGATAAGAGAAATTGTTGAGAGCCTTATTGGCAGATCAGGCTGATATACAGGAAGAAGTTTAGGTTTTTTGTTTTTCTTTTCTCTCTCTCTCTCTTTTTCTTGGTTTATTTTTTTTTAAGTTTTTATTTTAATTTCAGTTAGTTAACATACAATGTAATATTAGTTTCAGGTGTACAATATAGTGATTCAACAATTCTATATATTACTCAGTGTTCATCACAACAAGAGTCTTCCTTAATCCCCATCACATATTTCACCCATCTCCCCACCCACCCCCCTTCTAGTAACCATCATTTTTTCTCTATAATGTGTTCTCTATAATTAAGAGCCTGTTTCTTGGTCTCTCTCTCTTTCTCCCTCTCTCTCTCTTCATTCCCTTTGCTTGTTTGTTTTGTTTCTTAAATTCCACATACGAGTGAAATCGTATGGTATTTGTCATTCTCTGACTGACTTACTTCACTTAGCATTATACATTCTAGGTCCATCCATGTTGTTGCCAATAGGCATGATTTCATGTTTTCATGGGTGAGTAATATTCCACTGTCACTATACACTGCATCTTCTTTATCCATTCATCTATCAGTGGACACTTGGGTTGCTTCTATAATTTGATTGTTGTAAATAATGTTGCAATAAACACAGGGGTGAATGTATCTAAAAAAACTAGATTATCAGCTTTATTTGAACATTAAAATAACAGGTATATCAGAAACTAAAATGTTAACTGCCATGCCTATAAAACACCTATAAATGGAAACATTTATGGTTGCATATAATATTAGGTCTCTCAATTATCTTCTTAAATAAACTCGGTTATGCAGTCACTCATCTATTTTATATTTTCAATTTTTAATCAGATATTTTTTATGGATATTGTATTATACAATAATAAACACTCTATGTGTTTGCTTATTATATGCTTTTGTTGGAGGCATAAGTATCAATTTGACTTTAGTCCACTTTTAACTATGATATGGATACTTACTTATTTCTTTATTATCCCCCCTTAAACAAAAACTAATGTCTCAGGGGAAATTTACAGTGAACAATAAAGGGACCTAGTCTCTGTAGTAGGTGTGTTTTCTAAAATAAAAATAAAAAGCATCAGACATCAAATCATTTGAAGAGTCATTAACGATAATGGAAATTATACAATGGCCTTATTTCTCTGTCATTGAAAATAAGGCAAAGAAATGTGCTCTAAGAGAATGATTTGAGAACAGTCTAAAAGTCAAAAGTAGCCAACTGGCTATGTTCTCTAGGTAGTAGAAGCAATAACACAATTTCTTTCCTGTCATAGTATCAAGAGAATAGAATAAATGTGTTTCAACCATCACCTGAAAGGGGAAATAGGAACAATTTAAAAACATTCTCATTAAGTTTAGCATGATTTCATTGTCCTTCAGCAAAACATATTTCCTATCAGGGAACTCTATTTCACTATTCTCTTGAAACTGGCTTAGGGAGGGAGGCATGAACAGCTTGAATAATTTCCTGCCAGCTATATGCTATTTTCTTACTATCGCTTTTCAGGTTATGCTATAAAAGCAGACTTGGCTTTACCTAAAATTTAGAGTGGAGGTATTATGTTCATGAATTGAACCAGGATCAGCAATGAACAATTTTTAAGAGAAGCTTATCAAACTTTCTTGTATAAGAAAAGATTGTTTTATAATACAAATAAGGGGCATTTGATTTATTTCCTTTGGACTTGGGGCAAGATAGAGAAACTCATGCCATAGGGAGAAGGAACTGATTAGTTTCTACAAAGGATGAGAATGACAAGAGAAAAGGAATATGGCCAGAGGAGCTGTAAGGGCAGTGTTTGAAGAAGAGTTTGCTATATACATCCCTGTTCCCCAATTCTTACTGAACATGGGTAACTTGAACATTCCCTCTAAGAAGGTTGCAGGTGAAACCAAGAGAGTTATTTACACTCTCTGATTCACAAACAGCATTTCTCAGTATCCAGGTACAAAATTTGCTATCAGTTCCAACGGAAAGAAGAGAAAAAAATGATTAAAAAAAAAAGAGTTCCAAGGGAAAGAAGGTAAAATTTTTGGCATGGACTCATGTAATTTCACATAACAAACTGACATTCTGACAACTCAAAGGCCATAGCACTCATTAACACCAGAGATAACTGTGGGACATTCCCATCAGAAGGCAGCATTGCCCAAGATGGCAACATGAGTTTGGCCAGCAGAGGTGATGATAACTGTACTATTCAAAGAATAGTGCCCTTGCCTAACCTCCATGCAGCTGATGAGAAAGGAAGAAAATGATACTGGAGCAGCAGGTAGAACTTGCTTGTTAACATATCCAACAGCATATATATTGACCAGAAATAATTGAACGGTTACTACAATTGATGGGTTTCTAGTCCTCTAGCATCCATTTCTCTCTTAACTAATAGCTGCATGATTTCCCTTGGGGAATTACATCCCCTGTACATTGTGTGTTGTCTTGTTCCCCTGGTAAATCATGGTGCCCTCCCACAATGAAAAACAAAGGGAACCCCAAGGATTTTGACAGATCATAGTTCTTTCTGCCTAATAGAAGCCAAGGAACAGAAACATGACCAAAGTGATAGCAACTGGCCTTTCTTCCCAGCCACTTTGAAATCTGAGCATAAAGAATTAAACATGGAAGAAATAAAAGCAGTTGATTCCTCCAATGAAGGCATTAGACCCCTACTGTCTGATGATTTCTATACTGAGATTCCCTAAACTTACTGTTACTAGTTCCTGTTTTTCCCAATGTTCTGCTTTTCTTCCATTCCTGTGAGTTTCTGTATATCCACCAATAAATTCACTCTATGCTAGAGACTGAGTTCATTTCTCCTGTTTGCAATAAAAATATACAAACGGAATATTATAAATTTTTAAAGTGAAATAATGGTTGTACTTATCATGTGTTTAGAAAATCTGTCCTATTTTGTACAACATAGTTTTTTGTTTTTTTTTTTTTTTTTTTTTAAGATTTTATTTATTTATTCATGAGAGACAGAGAGAGAGAGAGAGAGAGAGAGGCAGAGGGAGAAGCAGGCTCCCAAGGAGCAGGGAGCCCGATGCGGGACTCGATCCCAGGACCCCGGGATCATGACCTGAGCCGAAGGCAGACGCTTAACCATCTGAGCCACCCAGGCGCCCGTGTACAACATAGTTTTATAAAAACCGTATTTTAGATGGATCATCGCTCTACCAAGCCAACAGTTTCAGTGCAGTGATTTATGGGTTTGTGACGGCACCTCTTTTGCTCTAGACTGGGTTCCTGGGCCAGTGTGTGGTATTGTGTGTCAAAGATCTGTCAGTGGGTCAAATATTGTCAGTCTTCAAAAAATGGCCATGAAAGCATGAAAGACATATCCATACCAGGAATATGTATCATTTCCAGTTGAGATGAATCACTGCCCATTCCAGGATTGAAGGAATCCAGTGGGATCAACTTGTTACTAAGTGGTTGACTTGTCACTTTGAGGGATGGTGCCATATCCAAGAGACTGTTATCTGTTGCTGTCATTTATCTGCTGGACCTTCAGTAAAGGCAGTAGCTAAATAAGCTATGATGAATGGGGACCCTGATTCCTTTTCCATCAGTAGGTTCTGAGTCTGAGAACGACCCATCAAAAATAGATTATAACTATCTATTACCCTTAGTTTTCTTTTTCCCTATTGTTGATTTCTTTTGACTGTACATATTGAACAAGACTTTTGTCTGCCCATCTATTTTGCCCTAAGCAAAGCCATGTTCTACTCTCCATCTCAATAGCTCTCTACAAGACAAGCCAGCCTGGTTGTTGCTTCAGCTTTGCTGCCCATTATGATACTTGTGCACAACTTGCTTCTGTGTGCTAAGTGCCACCATCTGCCTCTATTAATTTGGGACTGTTTTGGGACCCCGTTTTAATCAGGGAGACCAAATCTGCTACAGCATCTCCTTCCATCTCCCCTATTTACAGGAGACAGCTACCACTGGGATTCTCCCTGATAGTGGTGTCCCTCTCACCAACATATTCTTGTATTGATAAATGGAGTGTTCCCTGTGCCCACCACAGAATGTAGCTGATTCTCTGGCCTTACACAGTATATCCACCTAGTGTGCCTACTCTTTGAGCCTTATATTTCTTCCTCTATCATTTGCATAATGATTTTGCCTTTTCTTCTTTACTAAATGCAAGCCTTCATTTTCTCCAAGCTTCAGAGAGCCAATGAAGCAGCAAATGTGCATTGTTTCCCAGATTCCTTGTCAGGGTATGAAACTCTGTACCAGAAAGAGTGTTACATTAACACTCTCTTATTGAACTTTGTATTCTGCCTCCCACCCATCCCCATGGTCCAGCACCACCAGGATCCAGTCCCATACATATGTTCCTGGATCCTGCTGTTATAGTTGACTGGTTCTGCAGCTTTTTCAGGAAATGGCACTTCTACCCCTCTAGCAGAATACACTAGAATACACCAGCCAGGTTATCTTGTGATAACCGCAGTTATTAGTCTGTCATCCAGGAGGAGAGGTGGAAGCAACAGCTCCTATATCCTCAACCAGGTTGGAGAGGCTTTAACTGGCAGGAGTGGACCATTGCTGCAGAACCAGTAGATTCAGATATCTTGGTGTTTCAAGGTTCTGGTACCATCATTTCAGGCATCCCCATCCCAATTCTCAGGTTCTAGACCTTTCAAACCATGACCCTGACCTTGGCAATGGCAGACTTGCTAAAGATGAGAATTTAACCTTGTCTGAAGCTCTGCTACTCTTATAATTATATCCTCGTCTGATGCTCAGCTTTTTCTGGCCTCCACCTGCGAAATGTGGGACTCTTTTTATATGCTGCCAAATAGGCGTTTTGATTTTCACATTTTGACCTTAAATTGTTGATGAATCACCATCAGCCTTTCAGTGTCTTTGTCCAATGTATCAGTAGTATTCTGATTCCATTGTTTCTATAATTGCTACTTCCCCAAACCTCTCAAACCTATGAGACTTTGCAGCAGCCAGTGTGTGACCATCCCCAGCATCTCTTTCCAGTCACCACCAAGGAACATTTAACAGTTGTAATTACAGCAGGTCAGACCCCAGAAATGCTCCACCTACCAGTGTTGCCAGCTGGCCAGGGGTGATCCGACTCTAAATTCCTCTTTTTGAATCTGCTTCCTTAGGACCACCTTTGGCATTAAATATGTGAGGCTGTGTTCCCCATACATGCACTCTGAGACAAAAAGCTGCACGCAGGACCTCTGTGGGGCAGTGCTCACAAGAACAACACGTATTTAAAGGAGGGAGGGGGGAGTAATTGGGAGAAGATGAAGTTGAATGTAATGCATTTGCAAAATGGCCCCAGTAGTCTAGCTAGGATGACTCCAGAGGGGTTGCATGAGCCAGGATAACCTTTCAGGGCTGTCCAAGACTGAGGCCAGGGGTGGGTCTCTGTACCCACTCTCCCCATATTAACAGGTTCTGGATGTGGGCTGCCCCTGAGGCAAGGCTATAACGTTTGTGAACCAGTTTTTCATGCCAACACTCCCCACAGCAAGTGACTCCGTTCCGATTTGGGAGCCAACGCTCCATCTACTACATTTGTACACATCACACTAGGGGAGAGCTATGGCTTTGAGGCTTGCCAAAAACAACAACAACAAAAACAAAAGAAAACCTCAATTTGTATCTTAACCTTACCAGTGACCAGACAAATGATTGGGCAAGATATTTAACTTTCTTAGTCTTGGTTGTTTCTTTTGTGGAAAAAAAATCGACTTATTTTCAACATTATCATGGTTATTCCCACTTAACCATTCTTTCAGATGTCTTGTAGATTTACCTTGATAAAATCCCACTAGTATCAAAATTCCATTAGTATTTTAAGTGAAACAAAATAAATATGTGGATTATTTTGGAAAATAAATGTTTTCTCTTCTGGATTACTGAATTTCTTTCTTTTCTTTATTCTCTCTCTGTGTCTCTCCCTCTCTCTGTCTCTCTCTCTCTCTCTCTCTCTTCCCCCCATGGGAGTTCTCGTTCTTGCTCTCTCTGTCTTTCAGACGGTGTCTTAGTTCCAGCTGCTAAAACAAAGTACCATAAACTGTGTGGCTTATAAATGACAGCATTTTATTTCTCACAGTTCCAGAACCTGGACATCTGAAGTCAGGGTGCCAGAGTGTAGAGTTCTGGTAAGCACCCTCTTTTGCACTGGGGTTAAGATTTCCACATGTGAATTTGGGGTGGAATACAAACATTCAGTCCGTTGCCGAGAGCCTTAAGTTTTGGTGCCGTGAGTCAGCATTTCTAAAGATTTCTTTTAACTGTTGTAGCAGCATGCATCCTCTTTAAATTTTAATTTTTAATTTGTTAACATAGTAAATTTTTATTTTTTTGATGGGATGAGAAAATTGTTCACATTTTCTAGGAAGAGATTCTCATTTATTTCGTTTATAATGATACTTAGTCTTTTCAAATTATCAGCACTGATTGCAAGAGAATAATTTCTTACATTTAAAAACTTCATCTGAAAAAAATAAAACCTCATCTATACTGACATTTAAAGTCTTCTAAATTCTAACTATATTTCATTTTGACTTTTTCTTTTACTCACTAGTCTATTTAAAGGTTTTTAAAAGATTGTTTGTTGGATTTATTTCAAAAACAACCGTCATTTATTTATAAATTCAGTTGTTTTTCTATTTTCAAATTCTATTATTTCTAATTTATTATTTCTTATGATTTCCTTAATTCTTTCCTATTTATAAGTTAAATTTTAATTAACTTACATTGATTTTCTTCTTGTTTAATAATAAAAGCCACTAACTGTTCTTAGAATTTAGCTTAATTTCCTTTGATACATGGTACTGTCATTTTTATTATTTATTTATCAAAAAGACCATTCATTCAAAGGTTAATTTCCAAATGGCTAAGGCTTCTTAAATGTTTGAACTTTTATATTAATTTGAATTTCATCACATTTTGCTAGGTTTACAAAATTTCTAAATTTTTAATATGTCGAGATTTCTTATGATAATAGAGTATGATCTATTTTAAAAATAAACATCTATTAAATAAAATATATAAATTTTGTTATCAAATTCCTCTAAATTCATTTTTCTCTCATCCATCAAAACTCTGGGCTTTCACTGTTTCCATTATCTGTTTTATAATACCTTATTTATCACGCACACAAAAAATCATGACTATTGATTTTCTATTAAGGTTTGTCTCTTTTATCTTTACAGAATGTCATCCCTTTGTCCTACTAAGCATCTTGTTAGCCTTGTCAACCACTGTCCACATGTTTTTTATTGGTGGTTCGTGGATATTCATTACCTATTCTTTTAACAACTCTGCTGTGTTATAATTTTTAAGTATTCTTTATCACAAAGAGCAAGAGATTTGTTGCTTTGTTTTGTATTTAATACAAACTAACATTTTTTAACTGAGGACTTAACCCATATTTATGATAACTGATGTTTATTTTTACAACTACAAACTTTTTCTTTCTTTCCAGGTTTTTTTAACATCTGTATTTCCTAATACTCCCTTTTATATAGCAATTTTCTAGTCTCATCCCACATATGGCAAAAGGCATCGCTTTACTTAATCTACCATTTTTTTACAGAGATTTTTGAGTATTACCATATTATTCTTTAATATGTACGTTTAGATTTTTCAAGTTAGACTTTGTGATGAAGAGGAAAAGTGACACACAGACTTACTGATTCCTTCCAGTGAAAATACAAACATTTCTGCATGTTTTTAATTCCTTCTACTTTACCACCTCACATCCAGAAGTTTTGCTGAGACCTCAAAGACAGTTGTGAAGTTTAAACATTAAAAAAATTTGGAGCATGACATTTACATTGAAGGCGTCAAAGATTTATATATATATCATGGTGGAAAGTTTCCAGCAGATAGCAGTAATGGGTCTTGTGCTAGAAAAATCTATTATTTCAAATTCTTAAAGTATAAAAGTAAAACGTTCTTATGCAAGAATGTCTTTTTCTAATTCACAAGAAAACACCACATGAACTATTCATGACTCTGTTTAATAAACTGTGAGATATGTTTATTGTAACATTAAGTAAGTCTTCTCTTTCAAGCATTATTGCTAATATTTTTCTAAAATTTCGTATCTTCATTAAAAACAATATAAAGAAAAGGTGGAAGAAATTTTGCTCCCAGCAAATAGAGAGTAACATGAGCCAAGTTATCTTTCTGCCTCAAACAACTAGAAAGCCAAACAAAATAACAGTAGTTTCCAGAACTACTTTCAGACAAGTAGGTTTTGAGCGCCAAGCAGCTCCTGTTAGTGATCCCTGGGGAGGGGAAGCAAACATGGGGAGCACTCTGATAGCCCCAGCTCACTGCCTGGAGTGTCTATACACTGAGGGGCATGAGGGGAAAACCACAGCAGAGTCTGGGAGTCTCTCTAACTTGAGCAAACCAACCTGAGAGTTGGGTGAGCCCAGGGCAGCTGGGATTTGTCCACAGGTTAGCAGGTAGAAGCAGCTATGGGGACAGAAGGAGGCTGCCCAGAGAGCTCTGGAGACCTGCAGAGGGTTTCCTTGGTTTTTAGCATGCTATTGACCGACGCATGCAGGTCAGGAAATTGAGAGCCCAAGGTAAGAACCACCAGATGTACAAAAGCTCACCGAATTTATTCCCAGCAGATCTGCATCACAAGACAAGATAAAGGAAGTACTTAGAGCAGAAGGATAATGACACCCATGCTCAGATCTTGGTTTCTGAATACCATTCTAGAAACGGCTGATTCTAGGACTGGGACACAAAGTGCAAGATGAAGCTTGAACATCTTATAGTACCAGAAAATGAGGAAGTACTCAAAACACAAGAGGATGGAGGTATTTCCTAGGGACACCCGAGCCAAGAACTAATCTGACAGAGCTTCCAATCGTCAGAATAGGAACGATTTGTGCAACAAAGTAATGTAGTACTGGGTTACAAGCCAAAGTATAAAATGAATATACCTAAGTCCACACAGATACAAATCAATAATTGAGTAAATAAATAAATGGGGGGGGAAAACAGAGGAAAAACTCCCTTGAAGAAGAATTGTAAGTAACATAAAATATTATGTAATGTTAGGGTTATCGTAAGAGTTTTCACATACTATGTGAGAAAATTTGGGTCACTCAGCACCCCGTGCATTGTGTAGGCCATGCCCCAGGCCCATGGAAAGTTGGGTGGTATATAGATTTGCCAAGCTCCTTAGTCACCTAAGTAAGCTTGGTAAAGCCAGGAGGAAAAGAAAGATTATTGCCATTCCAGTCCCTGGGCAGCACCACTGGGGAGAATGACAGTGCTCCTGAGCCAGCCTGACTCAAGGTATTAAAAAACAGAAAGAATAGCAGTGTTATATAGTATGATACCATATTCTATAGGTTTACTTTCTTCAATTAAACTTGAGTGTTTTGAGGTGGTTCTTTTATGCATGAACAACTTCCTGGAGACAGCTCAGCAAGGCTCCATTTTAGTTGCCTTGAAAGGTGGCTGAGGGAGTAACACCAAGCTAACAGTCAATAATCATGCAAAATCTTCCCTGTGAAGGGAAAAATAATTGGGAGTATATAAAACCACTGTCAAAAATTTCTGACCATCTAGCATTAAAAGGAGGCTCTTGGGAGCTATTGTTTCAAGAAACTATTGCCAAGGATAGCCTCCATTGCCCTGAGGAGCTAACACTGGACATGGAAGCAATTGCTAGCATGACTACTAGTGTCCAGCAATGAGAAACTGCCAAGAGGCACTTGGCACCCAACCTGATGCCCTCCCAAAGCACATACTGTGTCTCAATGTGTTGCCTTTTCAGCAGCCTTGCATAGCACCTCAAAGACATGTCAAATTCAGCATGCCCTAAACCAAAATCATAGCCTACCCCTAAATCAGCCACCCCGCCCCAAACTGGCTGTATTCTAGTATTCTCTACCTTAATGATTGGCAATATAAGCCAACAGTTCTCATAGTTTCATCATCTACATCTCCCAAACTCAGTCTACCTCCACGTCTAATTACTTTATGTCCTCGGTAACTCCTAATCTTGTCTACTTGCTATATCTTCATTACTACCTAAATAAATGGCCATCAGCTTTCTCCTGGACTAAAGCTATATTTTTCCCTAATTGGCTTTCTTTTGCATCCCAAACCCTGCACTATAGTCAAGGATTAGAAAATGCAAAATGATCATATCGCACCCTTCTTAAAGCCTGTCAATGTGTTCCCATTTCTCTTGGAATAAAAACAAAAATATTAAAATTCCCACACAAGGCTTTTCATGTTCCAGACTTTGCTTATTATTTCAGATGGGCCAAAACAACTCAACATCACTACCACCCCCTTCCAAAAACTTTCCTGTGTTGAATAAGAGAATCCAGGAACTACATTTCCAAGAGCACTTTTGCATGTTTAGAGTTTTGGAATGACAGGCACTCATACAAAATTCTGAAGGCAGAAATCCATTGTTCTCCTGTTCTTGCAGCAGAAAGCATGAGCAGCTGTGAGAGTTTCGGGAGCTTCTTCTTGAACACTACATGCATTGCTGAAATCCTTGACATCAGATATATTTCTTTCCCTGCTCTTCAGTGGTGCTTTCTTCAGTAGCAGCTTTCCTGAACTTCTACAATCTTTACTGCTTCAGCCCTTCCAATGGTTGCATACATCCCTATATTTCAGACCCACAAATATAGAGTGTTTTCTGTTTCCTTAATCAAATCCTGACTGTGCCCAGTTTTTATCCTGGAACTGGGCACAAAACTTAACAATGAAACTCTAAATTTGGTTTGCAGGTCTGATTCAATTTAAGGCAGTAATGACCTCATTGCCAGTGGATATGGGTGTCTTTGGTTCCCCCAAAAGGGGACCCTGAAACAGAAATTTAAATGCAAATGGTTGGGTGCCTGGGTGGTTCAGTCGGTTAAGCAACTGCCTTCGGCTCGGGTCATGATCCCAGGGTCCTGGGAGGGAGCTCCGTAACAGGGTCCCTGCTTAACAGGGAGCCTGCTTCTCCCTCTGCAACCTCTCCACTCTCTCTCTCTCTCTCTCTCTCTCGCTCTCAAAAATAAATAAATAAAATCTTTAAATAAAATAAAAAATTAATGCAAATGGTTAATCTGAGAGGTGATGTCAGAGAACACTGGTTAAAAATTGGAAAATAAGAGAACAAGGAAAAGAAAAAAATCCCTTATCAAGGCATCACTGCTGTGAACAACTGGCATTTAACAGTACTAGACAACAGTAGTACACGATTCTTACCCCAACTGAAAGGGGAGCCTGGACCTTTCTCCACTAACTGCCTATCCATTTATGGTCAGAGAATACTTCCAGGGTCATGGATTCCCCAGTCCATTTAGTTTGCCCTGTGTCAAAGCTCAGTATTGACAGTAAACAATACTGTCACATAGAAGAGAAAGCAGGGGAATGCACAGAGATATGGTGTCTGCTCCAGGGAGACATAGGCAAGTGGGCACAAAGCTGCTTATATTATAACCTGTAGTTCCTACACAAGACAAAGCTTTAGAAGACAAAGTAGCTGCTGCAATGGATGTGACTTCATGTAAGTGCGCCGGAGAACTGAGAAAGAAACAAACTCACGGTTTTATATTCTCAGTCCAAGTCGCAGAACAGAGTACTCCAGAGATGATATGACTTCCTGGAAAGAATTCCTTGTATCTTGGATCTACAAAGTGAGATTTCTGAAAACTAAAGTCGGATCTTATGGGTGGTTGAATTACAAGACAAGCTGAATTACAGCTTTGGTAGGGCTCTGATGTTAAAGTTAAGGCATTGATGGAAAAGGAATGCAACCTTAATAATTGAAATGGGCATATTTCAATGAATCTAATTATAGTGACCTACCCCAGATCTTTCTGAGTGCCCCTTAAGAACCAATGCAGCCTGTCCCTCCCTCCCCTGTGTGCAATTATCCGCCTCCACTTGCCCAAAGACCATATAATTACCATGTCTGACTGATCACCTTAGAAGGTTATGCCGAATTATTACCATCTCTTATTGTTTCTAGATTGATAAATATTCTTTTGAGGGAGGAAGCTAGAGCTTCTGTCCACCAAATGCCCATTCATTTTTGGTCAAAGGCTACTTCCAGGGGCATAAAAAGAGGTTTGGGAATGGGCGCCTGGGTGGCTCAGTTGGTTAAGCGACTGCTTTCGGCTCAGGTCATGATCCTGGAGTCCCGGGATCGAGTCCCGCATCGGGCTCCCTACTCAGCAGGGAGTCTGCTTCTCCCTCTGACCCTCCCCCCTCTCATGTGCTCTCTCTCTCTCTCTCATTCTTTCTCTCAAATAAATAAATAAAATCTTTAAAAAAAAAGAGGTTTGGGAAAATACACAGAACATAAAATTTACCATTGTAACTATTTTTCAGTGTTCAGATCTGTGACATTATGGACGTTCACATTGTTGTGTAACCATTACCACCTTCACTTTATTCCTAGCACCAACTTGCTACACTGAGTAGCAATCACTTTCTATGATTTCAAGTCATTTTGGAGGCCTGTTAAAGCACTGTGAAATGTAGTAGATGTTGTGTTCTCTGGAGGAGGCATGGAGGGACAAAGTGGAGCTGAAACCAGTTCTTCAGGTTGCTGTTTTAGTCGACAGCTGAGAGCACATGTCAGAGCTAAGAACATACTTACCCCTATTGTCAGTGGCAAGCGGGGGATGACTCTGGTTAAGGGGGTGTCAGCGTGTCTTTGTTCAGCATGATGGAGATTTGGGGCTTGCATTTTAGACCTCCCTCAAGAAAGAGAATAGACTTCTCTCTATAAAATTTGGAGACTTCAGAAAGACATAACCTCTGGAGCACCCACAGCAATAGAAAGAATTCAAACCAGACCCCAATATTTGTTAACAGGGAGTGCAAATTGTTGGGAGGAAGAGTTAAGTGAGTTTATTTTTTTCACATATGGCAAGCTTCTAGATCTCAAATTGCAGACTTCAGAGATCAGAAGGAAAACACAAGTGCACAGAAATGGAATAAAAGGAAAAACACAAGTATGCCAATAGGAGACAAGGTGTTTGTTTGCCTTAAGTATCTTAAAATGATAGATTGATTATTTCTGCTGTCCTTATGTAAACTACAGATAATTTTCAGAGGTCATTCTCCAAATTTGACAAAGAGTTTCCAGTTTGAAATTCTGTCCAATTTAAGCAAGGATAAGGAAAATATAACAATATACTCCTAACTTAATCATGTATATAATTATGTTTAGGTGGCTTATGCATATGTCCAACCAACTGCAAAACTTGTATTTCTACCAAGCCTAAACCCTGAGAATTTTTTTCTCTCCAAAACTGAGCACTGATTCATTAGATTGCAATTACAATTTTACAAGTCTATCCATGAAGGTTAAAAAAAAAAAAAAAAAAAAAGCCCTACTTATTTCTTGTAGATGCCCCTCTAAGGAACTTAATTGGAACTGCTAAGCTACTAGTTTTTCTCCTCTGATTCACCCAAATTTCTGAAGTGACTAATGCTTGGATGATAGTGAAAGTTATTCTAAATAATGAAGTTAGTCACTATCTCACAAGTTTCTCCTTAAGGAAAACAAACTCTAATGATAAAGTAAGTGCATGATAATTGAGCTTTGACTCACGGCAATTCAAAGGCTCTGCAAGGTTTGATTCTCATTCTTGTTTTAGTGACTAGGTCTCTATGTTCTAGGTTATGGGTGGAAACAGGAAGAGAACGTGGCACTGTGGGTACAGCTTGGGGGAAAATCACATGAGCTGAAGCAAGTTCCAGGTAACAGTAGGGTAAGAAGCCTGATCAATCAGAGAAAGACAGAAGCCACAGGTATTGGAAAAGAGGAAGGCCAGAGGCAGACAGGTACCCTCAGCAGACTGCAGACTATCAGGACTTGAAGGAACACAGGAAGGCAGGGGCAGGGGGTTGGAGGGTCAAGCAACTACAGGCAACGAGTCAGTGAAATAGTTGATAGTTCAGTGCAGGGCAGGCAAAAGTAAAGATTCTGTAGAGCAGTGGCAACAAGGAGAGGATTCAGATTCAGTGGCAGCTGTCTCTGTTTACCTCTCACCCTGAGAGAGTTGCTCCTGAGTGAACCCAGCCTGCAGGCTGAAAGTGACGATAACAGAGAACAGCTGGTGGCATAATGAATGTGTGTGTGTGGGGAACACATACAATTCTCTGGCAAGCAGATATTTCCCTGAAAAACAGAACTTCCCTCTAACGTTATCCTCAAGGTCCGCATTAATGGTCCATGCTACAAACAAAATCATGTTATCATGAGTACCTTTGTGCACATTTCCACAAACTCAAAACATCCTTGGAGGGAATTCAAGTTTGGCCCAATGCTTGATTCTAGCCTTCCATATTTCGTATTATGGTATAGTTCCACCCTATAAATATGAAATCCTCAATGAAACCATATGCAATCATCTTGCAGCATGTACATGACATGAAAGCTATGTTTATATGACACCAAAAATATAGGAAAAATAAATATCCCATCTGCCACCTGGATATGCGGGCTCTAGGATGGAAAGCAAGTGTATATTTGGAATACACAAAGACCATCTGAATAATAGACTCCTTTTCACTCCAGTACATTATTGTAACCTAGATAGATCCTTAAATTAAGGCATGGAAATTGGATTTTTGAAAGACATTATTCTTTAGAACCTTGAAATAATCTACTCTTTGGGATAGGTAAAAGCTCATATCTATAGTGGGAGAAGTGAGAGGTATTATATGTTCCACCTGGTGTAAGTTTCTCGCATTCATCAGCTCCCATAAAATAGTGTTGGTCATGATATATGAATGCACAATGCTACTAGCACATTTGGCCCTCATGCAGATTCTATTCCACCATTTTCCCATCCCCAGACTAACTCAGAAAGGTGCAGAAACAAGAATAGGGAGAGGGTAGTTATGGCTGGACTGTCGTGGATGTAACAATAAAATCACACCATCATGCCGAGTTGAGATTCCTCAGCCATAGTCAAAACACCCTCTACATGAATGCAGGTCAACTGCTTTGCTCTGTAACCAAGCCCAAGTCCCTCTGCCCAATGCGCAGCAAAGCCAGTCCCTGAGAAAGTGTCCAATAAGGAAAGTTTATTCAAGAAGCAGCCAAAAGAGGAGATGGGAGGACAAGCTTCAAATCTGCCTTCCCAAAGGCGGAGAGAACAAGTTTTTGATGATCATAGGGGTGGAGATTTCATACACATTGATTGAAAGTGTGGAGAAATTTAGGATTATCCATGAGGAAAGATGGGGCATGCACACTGAGCAAATAAATATGTAACATACATCCCATGTTCACTTTGGGGTGGAGACTTAACAACAGAACACGGCAAAATTCAATCCCTGACATTAAGAAGTTGTTGTAGGACAAGGAGGGGAGCTAAGGGCATGCTCTGAGAGTTAGTACAAACTGGATGGGGCCTTGGGCTTGTGATCTTGGATATTGCCCCTGAGTATATACCCTGTACTCAGTATTGAACTTGATTCATGAAGCCTTCCATATAAGAGCTACTAAATCTTCACAAAAATGCTATCATGGTCCTTCAATGAACTCAAAGGTGTAATCAAATGAGCATATGACTGTAGTGCAGATTTATCTATGGCAGATAATCTTATATTAGTGAAGTGCTTAGAAAATTTGACTTAAGGGAAAAAATACCTGGAAAAAAAATGTTTTCCCTAAGACAATTCTATTTTTAGGTTGAATGTCCTCCTAAGTTATGTATAAGATAGCCATCTTTCTCTTAGACTTAGGTCAAATTAGACATTATCCAAATAGCGTCAGCAGGGAACCCAGTTGGTGGAAGGAAGGTTTTACAGACTCCAGTGGCCTCACATACTATTTGGAAATCAGTACAGCGCTGGTTGCCCAGTGCAGCTGTGGTTGCTATAGGGATGGACTCCTGTGAGTATTCCATCTGCTGCAAGAGGGACAGCTTGGAAGCCCCTCACAGGTCTTAAGAAGAAATGAAGCAAACAAATGACTCATCTGGTTAGGAAGGCTGGTTTGACTAAGTAGCTATTTCAGCAGATTTCAAGCATATGCATGCTATGAATCTTTGGTCAAGACAGAAAAATCTTAAATTTCAAAATTAGTTGCAAAATTTATCCCAGTTTCAATCAATTACTTTGAACACGTGCATGCTACCTAAGCACAATGTGTTGCAACCTTTTTTTATGTTAAATTTAACAAATGCACTTTTATTTAAATGTTTAAACCACATTTTCCAGGACAATTAATATTAGCTTCTAAACAAAATGAAGGGCTCATTTTCAAGAACACAGCAAAAACAGACTTCTGTGATGAGTCCATATGGAATGTCGGGGTCTCACACATGCTGGAAAAAATTAACTCAAAGTTGTCTGAAACTATTTTTAGCATTGTCCCTCATTAGTAAACAGAAAGATTGATTAAAAAATCTGGACATGTACTTATATTGCCTTTAAACTCCTGCATCCATCCAAACTCACAGAATTAAATAAGGTCTAATGTAGTGCATTTTGAAAAATTGGGGAAAAAAGTCCTTGTTTCTTGGATTCTTAAAAAGAAATCAAATATCCTGAAAGGAAATTGGGCTGTTGGACACTGATATCATGGAGAATACAAAATATTTGAAAATACGAGTGACAGCGGCTGCTACCATGCATTTTTCTATTAAAATGAGGTTTTGCCTACTTATTTGGTGGAGAAAATATAACAGCGGCTGACTAATGTAGTTTTCATTTTATATAAATTTAAAATTACATGGTATGGCTAATGCAGCAGAACCATGTTTGGATAAACTGGAACCTCAAAGTCTCCTATGGGAAGGCATATCTGAGTGAAATGTGATCTTTTAGAAGTTGTCCCCTAACTATTCAAATGTATCACCAGAAATTAAATGTTAATCACAAGTTCTGTTACTCAGAAAGGTAATTCCATAAGTCTACCATACCAAACTGTCCCTAAACAGAATGTGCCCTAAAAGGTAGAGAGCTTAACTTCAGAGACTCACAGAAGAGGGAGAGGACATATCCCAATTGTCCAACATTCTTGTTGAATAAAGAAAGACAGCTAGCAGACAGATAAGGTTCCATATAAAACAGATAACACACTCAAGACAGTATTTTACTAATCCCAAACAGAGTGTCTTTGGGTGATTGTTTCTCCTTCTCCTGAAGCTCCCCTTCTGGGGTTCTGTCTTGTCATTGCTTTCCCACCCATACCCTCCCAACTTCCACTGCCATCAAGTTTAGACGCCATTTTTCTCAATTCCCCATGGTGTTCCCATGTTATCTAATTCACGCTAAGTTGTTAATGACTGATAATGAATTCATATGGCATCTCTCCCATATGATGTATTTGAAGTTTTTAGCAGAAACCTTGCTTTTTTTATGCCATTAACTAAGAAATGATAATACTTTAGGCATCAGGTAGAAGTGACTGAGAGATAATTTGGAGCAAGGCAAGGGTACAAAAAGGGAGATTTTTCAATCCCTCTGAATTTTGCCACATGTGAAATGGTCTACTCTGCTTCAGTGCAGGACTGGATCTTTGCTTACCTTGAATACAGTGTATTATAAAAAGATAAAATAATGACTTTTATACTAAAGTAATTTTTATATCATTAAAGGAATATTCTCTAAACACCATTATACATACATTTTACATAAATGTAATATACATTTTGTTTTATTCATTCTCTGAAAATTTGTGATCCACTGAAGACAGAACAAAGCTTAATCTGTTTAATGGTGTAGAAAATCAGAAAGACAAGGCTTAGGATAACCAGGGACTGGCCAAGTCATTGGTTTAACAGATGTACAAATATGGAAGGGAAAGATTAAAGAAAGACAAGGTAGACTAACAAGGAAGCAATTAGTGAAGACAACAATTTTGTAAGATTTTATTTTAGACAAATATGTTTGACTCTCTTTAAAAATTCAAAATAACAAAACATCTTAGTAGAGACTTGACACCAAAGCAGAGTGAGCAAAGATTCACATATCTCAAGATTCTAGAATCAGGGTCAAAGACCACCTGGATATAAAACGTTTCTCTTCCTCCTCCACTCTTCCTCTTCTTTTTCTCCTCCTCTCTCTCTAACTTCTTTCTTTTTCTCTCTCTTCTTCCTTTCTTCCTTCTTTCATTCAATAAATATATCCCTAAGGCAAACAGTTCTCGATACTAAGGATACAGCAGTAAGCCAAACAAAATTTATTTTCTCCAAAGGTGTATTCTAGTTGGAGGGGACGATTAGCAACGTGCACCATGATGATAAGTGCTATGAAAATCATGGATCTGGATAAGGACATGGAGTGTTGGAATGGGCGGTTCCAGAGAGGATCTCCCCAGTGAAGTGATATTTGGAGGGGAGAAAAAGGAATTGAACCGTGACATTGGAAAGAAGCATCCAGGATGCAGACTGAATGGCACATTCAAAGACCCTAAGCAAGTATGCCTGGCTCTTTGAGGAAGAGCCAGGAGATCATAGTGCCTGCAGCAGTCAGCAAGGATAGTGACCAGGGATGAAAGAGCACAGGTCACTGAGGGTCATATTGAGAGGGCTCTTTAAGCCAGGGTAATGATTTATTTTTAAGAAGTGATAAGAGTTTTAAGCAGAGGAAAATCATGTGTTAGTTTACATTTTCAAGGGAAATTAAAAATTTTAATTGGCATTGAATACCCAAATACATGACTCTAATGTCTTACAGAAAAATATCAATTCAAATAATTACTTTCTTGAAATATGAAAGAGAATGTCACAATCTGCACAACTGGAAAGCTTCTGAAGAAATTATTTTCAAAAAATCAAGACCTAGACCTTAATTAACAGCCAAACTCAGACCATTTCAGGGTTTTGATGTTGCAAGGATCCAGCAAGAAGGAAACTATCGATGATTATCTGGTCTAACAGTCCCATTTCACAGAGGAACAAACAGAATCCTTGAGACACAGAGAGACAAAGGCAGAGCTTAGATAAATGCAAATCTCCTCATTTCTACCTTGTTTCTCTTCCCAAAACATTCTATTATATTTTAAATATCCTGAACACGTAGTTTAGAAAGCATAATAGAGATAGAAATTAACTTGAAAGCCAAACTAAACAATGTTTTTGAGGGAGATCCATCAAGCAGGACCTTAAATTGTTCTGCTAGAACCCAGATAGTAAGGTAGAGCATTTGTTTGTTTGTTTGTTTGTTTGTTTGTTTTAAATGGAACAATTAGTGGAAGCCTGGAAAACAGGGTTTTGGCTTCTAAGCCTCCCCTGGCACCTTTACTTAATTAATAGCTGGCACCTTTGTTTTTAGAGATGACATTCAAGAATCTGTATGGAATAACTAACCATGTCAAAACTAAAAGAAAAAAAATTGGAAGGAGATTACAATAAGGAAGCAGGATATTTGAATAACAATAAGGAGGCATGATATATTGATGCATAATTTTATTTATTTATATGTAAAAGAAAAAGTTAACTATATTGATAGGGAATAATTAAAGCCCCCATTTAAGAGATCAATATTTGCAACTATTTCTTTAAAATCAGATTTTAAGAAATCACCAGCTAAATCATAAGGAATAAGCATGATTTTGTAAGCTTTTTTTGTAAGGTAAAATGTATATTATGAATTAAAGATTGAATGTCATAATAAGCTATCATTTTTCACCTGAGTGCACGTTCAGAATCTGAGCACAGGACAGCATAAAAAACATCCAATTATGGACATCAGCCAAAACTTCAAAATTATATTCAAGATTTTATTTGTGCTGATGATTAGACATGACAATGAACCCACTGACTTCAAGATATTGAAGCTGGTCTTCCAAATATTTAAAAGTACATGATTTTCTCAGAACATGGACTTAAAGAAAAGTCATCTAAATTTGCAAAATATTTTAAGCTCATGATGATTCAGGGAGTATATACTTTTTCTTACTGTTAATCTTTTATTTTTTACTGATTGTGAAAGTGAAAATAAAATTAGAAATATTCTAATGCTAATTACATAGTATTATACATTTACTAATTATGTATGTACTAATATATTATGCATTATGCATTATGTTTGTACTGATTATATAGTATTTATTACTTTTCTAAGACTGAGGGGAAAATCCATTGTTTCTGGACCAAGAACTTACTCATCTACAGTCCTGTATTTGGGGGATGATGTGCTCAAGCATTTTAAGTTTTCTAGTAAATGTTAGTATAACTCTAAAATGACAGAGCATTTACTAACTTTCAGATCTGTAGTATTTTATGAATTATTTTAATGTGCATGGCCTACCTACATAAGTAGAGAAAATAAATGATTTACAGATATCATCATAAAAAAGGAGAAAGTAATGTTTGTTCTGTATCATCAAGGTTTCAAGCTTATGTTTATGGCCTTGATTATACAATTATTATTACTATTATTACACTACTGTCATAATATTGAATAAATGTGTATGGCCTACTAAGTCTTAAAGTACTTCATATATAGTCTCCCATTTGATCTTTAAAACAAGCCTTTGGAATAACTATTATTATCTACCCTTCCACATGAGGTTCTTGAAGTTGAGTGAGTAATTGGTTGAGGGGAGAGTCAAAGTGAGAGTCATAAAAACAATTCTTTTTGTGGTTGTTTAATGGGAGTTTTGTGATGACTATAACTTATGTGGGAGTGCAGATATATAATCCACAGCATCTGTATTTAAATAATTTATAATAATATTTGGGAAGGATGAACAAGAAATCCATTTAACTGATAAAGAGTATACTCAATAAACCCATTTAAAACCTTTGATATTAAGTGATTGTATCAAGATTGCAGGATAAAAGGTTAACATATGAAAGTCAATTGCTTTCCTACAAGCTAACAATAAGCTATTGGAATATGAAGTTAAAAACACATTATCATTTACAATAGCAACCAATGAAAAGAAAAATCAAGGTGTATATCTAACAAAAATGTATAGGATCTACTTGTAGGAAACTATAACACTGATCTAAATAAATGGAGAAAAATTCTGTGTTCATGCATTGGGTGACTAACATTGTTAAATTGTCAGTTCTTCCCTAATTGATCTGTAGATTCAATGCAATCCAATCAAAACCCCAGAAGACTATTTTGTGTATAGGGGCAAACTAACCCTCATATTTATATGGAAAGGGAAAAGACTATAACAATAGACAAAACAATACTAAAGAAGAACAAAGTTGGAAGACTGACAGAATTCAAGACTTGGTATACATCTACAGTAATCAAGCAGAACAGTTTTGGCAAAAGAATAGACACAGATTAATGAAACAAAACAGAGAGGATTTTTCTTCTGAGTTGTATTGTATTTTCTTCTGATTGTACAAGTGAATTAAAGTAACTTGGGAAACCATTATTTTTGCTCATTCTAAAAAATCAGTATTTTTTCACAAAAAAAGGACACAGAAGAACTTCAGCACAGAAAAAAAAATCATTATTCTAACCACCATGCTACCCTTTCTAAAATATGAATTACTTTGTGATTCACTTCTATAGTTAATTATGGCAATGATTATTCATTTCTACTGAGCAACTGTTCTCATTCCCCTTTGATTTTCACTGAAAAAGTATCCCTTTCCCCACCTCATGTGATTCTAGTAACACCATGAAATAGAGTGCCCACTCGTTCCCTGGATAGATGGGTGAGCATGTTACCCAAGTCCTGCCAATCATGACACCGCTTGGTTCATTGTGTATAACACAACCAGCACCAATCACAAAACTGCTCTTTTATTTATTGGCTTGCAGAGATATTTTCTCTTCCTTCCTGATCTCACATTGTAAAGATGTAGACTTAGGACTCTCCACAACTCTCTTTCCTGCAGCACAAGAGAATGAGGCTAACCTCTGATGGGAAAATCTGAAGGCGGAAAGAAAAAAGATCTTTGGTAATGTTATTTTGATTGAGCCATTGCATCAATCATGCTTAGACTTCCTGGCTGCATGAGATAAAATCTATGGGAGTTGTTGTTGCTGTTTGTGTTTTCTTTTGTTTGCTTAAGCCAGTTTGAGTTGAGTTTCTGTCACTTCCAACACAAATTGTCCTTAACAATACATGTTTTTCCTTGAAAATATGACTTTTAAATGAATAGTAACATGGCAAGATAAAAACAGAGCTACAAAAAGTTAATTATAGAAGAAACTCAGGACTGGTTCCAAATAGTTATATGGCCATGAAGGCCTACCTCTATTCTAATTGGCCAGTAATTATGTCCAACCAATCATTTAAATATTTTGGATATCATAAAGTTGAAGAAAGAGAGGCCAGAGAGACTAGGTATATGGAAGCAGAAATGCTCAATAAACTATGAAGTGCTATAGAAATATTAATTATTGATGATTTCTTTCAAATAATTCATAGAAATTTGGACCTTTTCATTGACTGAGTGTTTGATAAGGAAATGCCTCTCTGAGAGGACTTAACTTTCTCTTACAAAGTCTTACTTATTCCAGTGTATCAACCAGATGAGTAGGTTCCCCAAATGTTGGTACCAATCAGATGAAGACAAGTAGGAAGGTCATTCATCCAAGATAGGACTATTGACAGCCTGTGGCCAAAATAGTCTAATGATTTTTTCTATATTCTGCTCTTTGAAACATACCTCAATGATTTATCACTGTCCAACTCATATCAGGGAATTTCACACTTTCCATGAATCAGCTTTTAATAAACTGTTCATTGAGGTCACAACTCCTTTCTCTTTCTGGATTTAGTATGCTATTAATATATTTTTTTCATATTTGTATGTTTAATCTTGGTAATAGTACCACGTTTTTTTAATGATTTCTATTTCTGTTCATAACTTTTTTTTTTATTTGAGAGAGAGAGAGCACATGCAAACAGGGGGAGAGGCAGAGGGGAAGGAAAGAATCTCAAGCAGACTCCCCACTGAGGGAGGGGCATGATGGGGGGCTCGATCTCACAACTCTGAGACCATGACCTGAGCATAAATCAAGAGCCAGAGGCTTAACGGACTGAGCCATCCAGGTGCCCCTGTACATAACTTTTATACATTCATGCTTATATGTGTAATCTTTATATTCTTAAACTATAAGATAAAACCAACTCCTCTTTTTCTTCCAAATGATCATTTGAATCACCTATATATTTCATTTGTTTCTTATATTTACATATGAAAATGTCCTTACAATTTGCTTTTTTTTGCAAAGCTTTACATTGCACTTTTACCCTATTTTTACATTTCTATAATTTCTGATACGAAGTCTGCAATAACCTTCATACAAATTGATACATAATCCTAGATTTTTAATGATTTATACAGGATAAAAATAATTTAAAGCCTTCTCATGAGGTTAGCATTATGTTTTCTAATATTTTTTCCTCTTTCCTTAATCCTTTGTCTATGAAGATAAATACCATCTTTAAGAAATTCATTGTATTTTCTTCTTCAAATCTTGTCCAGCTGTAAATATTTTTCTAATATATATGATCTCCTTCCGGGTCATTCTGTTCAACTTGGAAGATTGACAATAATACCACCTGAGCCCTGTCTCATCAATGGTCAATACTCAGCTGGGTTTTTAAGCTTAAAGAAACTGAAAATCAAACATATAGCTTTTAAGGTTGTGTATATGACACCCAATGGCAAGAGAGTGTTTAAAAGCTCATGATATCACACATAAAAGCAAAATCAAATGAAATGAATAGTTTTCAAAGACTTTTTCTTTTTAATTAGGATAACATAATGATCTCAAATCTTGGACACTCTAGCAGAAGCTCTGATTAGCATAATCACATAGAAGGAAGGCCATGGTGGGTTTTTGTATACAGATTTCTATTTTGCCTACATATGCAACCAATGGAGTCAGGTTCTCTTCCCACTACAACTCATGCTGTTTTTCCCTGCAGGGAAGGAAAGCAAACTTTGCACCATGGGTGATTTATCTTCCTGGACCTTCCAGTCAAAGATAACCCCATGCTACCTTTAAGTCAAACAGTAGAAAAAAAGAGGTTTCTGATTGTGAGATACACTAAAGTTAATCTACAAAATATTAAAACAATTAATTGGTTAAATGAAAAATTTGCTCAAAATGGTTGTTCTATATAGGATATTAAGATATAGAAGAGCATTTGCATAGGGACCTTTTTTATTATAGCACACACAGCCTTTATGTGTCTGCTCCCACCACTAAACTAACCTTTTCAAGAAAAGCCCTATGTGTGACATTGTTTTTCTATTGCCCATATACCTTGCCTGGTTGCTAGTAGTCTAGAATTTGCTGTTGGATGAACAGATGAATGGATCAATGAATGAGTGAGTGCAATGTTGCTCCCCTGTACCTTACTTAGTTTAAACTAAATTTCCTCCCTTTTTTGCACCTAATGTCGGTTAAGAATTCTTATAACATGACACTATGCTCAGAGACCAATATGCTAATGAGTCTGCGTAACCATTTTAAAGTGATTCAGAATGCGAAAATCGTCATGAAGGAAAAAAAAATTTAACGCATCAAACATCACAGTACAGGATACACTTTTTTTTTCATTAACAATGAAGGAAAAGGGAGAAGAAAGCATTAAAAGCCTCATCTTCAAACAAATCAAATATGAGATGTTCACAAGCAATCTATTTAAAAAGGAAATTGTCTTCTCTGACCTTTGCAGTGTCCATGAAAGATAATATACTCAAAGTACTAGAAAGATTAAAGGTGTGTTTACTAAGAATTAAGACTAGTGGCAAAGCACAATTTTACTTTCAAACTTTGTTTTGTAAAGAGACTATTTCACTCTGAACATTGAATTATAGAATACTGCACCAGTCTTTGACCAGCAAAAAGGTCACACAATGCAAAGGATAATAACTTATAAATATGGCATATTTCAGAGAGAAAAGAATATTTAAAAGATAATCAGCAAGTCTGACCTTTTGGAACTCCCATTCATTTTTTACTCTTTAAAAGCACTGATGTATACTTGCTTGTCTTTTCACTTGGCTAGAATCTTTCTTATAGCTGGGAGAGAGAAGAACACTTCCCATCCCTTCCAGGACGAATAGGCTTTGTCCTCTATCGCTGTGTGTTAATACACACACATGCACATACACAGACTTGCAAGGAATAAAACATTTAATTTTCTAAACTCAAAGAAATAACAGGATTTCTCTCCTCTTCAAGTCAAAGCTCCTTTAAACAGTGAATACACCTGCTATCCTACCCTTCATGCTTTCCATAATTCATTCATTCAATAAATGTTCATTTTGGACCTACTCTGTGCCAAAAATTATTGCATGTGCTGGGAAATCAGCAGCAAGCAGAACAGACAATCCTGAGACATCTTGCATCCTAGTGTGAAGGAATTAGACAGCAAACATCATGAATAAGTAAAGCATGTAGTATATCACTTCCATGGATAAAAAATAAATCACAGTAAGTACATCAAAGCATTGAGTGAAGTAGCCATTTTTAATGAGATGGTTAGAAGATGAGCAAACACTTGATGAAGATGAGGGATTTAGCCAAAGGGATAGGGGATAGTAGAAGGCTCTAGTCAGAGAGAAGAGCCAGTGTAAAAGCCATAGGGTGCAGTGTGCCTATTGAGTTTGAGAAACAACAGGACACCAGTATGGCCAGAGGACGTGGGCAAAGGGGAGTGTAATAGGAGATGAGGTCACAGAGGGGAAGAGGGCACCAGAACATGGATAGCTTTGTAGGGTTTTGAAAGTACTGGTTTTAGAGGGTTTTTAACACATGAGTGGCATAATCTAACTTAAAACAGAACTTCAAAAAAAAATTTAAATGTTTGCTCTGTTAATGCTTCAGGTAGCATTTAATGCATAACTTAGTAGCTTAAATCAATAAATACTTTTTCAGGTCATAATTTTAGTGAGAAAATACTTTGTGCCTCACACTGAAGCTGCATGAATTATAGCATTAGACCAAAGAATAAAAGGCTTAAAACCTGGCTGGAAAAAAAAAAAGTTGCAGAAAAGTAAACCGAGTAGTAAATGACATGGCAGGGAGGTGGGACTCCAGCCCTGAGTATCATTATACGACCGACATGCAAAAATTCATCTTCTGAATTTAAGTCATCCCTTTGTGCAAATCAGCATAATGCTCAGACATGATGTTGTGCATACACCTATGTCTTTGAGGAACATGGAGGTCATCGTGACAAGCTTTGATGAACCTCCAAACAATGCCCTTTCCTTTTCCAAATCTGACCTGTGGCCCCACCCTTATCCTTAGAAGAAACAGGCGTCAGAAAGCGTGGGTGAGACTTCCCTAAGTGACCCTGCCATTAGTTTCGATATTAATCATCTCAGGAGTGAAAAGGAATTTGTTGCCACAGTTGACTCAAGCCCTTTTCAGGAAGGGTTGTAGAGCATGGCATGCTTTTGCTGACTACAGTAGTACTTTTTCCAGATATGAGCACTTAGTTATCTCAGTATAAGTCAATTAAGATTTGAAACCCTTTCATTAAAGCAACCAGATAGCTTCAGTGTCCAGTCAGTACCAAGCTCTGTTTCTAACCGCTCCTTCACCAATGCTCCCCCCACTACCCTGCCAGGAACATGAACAAAAGGATAACAAAGGAATCCCTTACATCCCTTTGTCCAAATTCCACAGGCTTCCTGTATGACTTATAAACATTTCTCAAATATGCATCCAAATCTGAAATTATAAGACCATCTATTTTGGTTCACAAACATCCAATGAATAGTTCTCTCCTAGCAAAGGGAATAGTGGAGATGCAAACCTAAATTGCTACAATTACATGGTAGATCATTGCTCTCCATCTCTTCTCATCTTTTGAATCCACAGGAAGGAAAGAGACCATAATAGGTGTTTTCAGAAGAAGCAGTTGCATTTCCTGGGTAGAACCCTGTCTCCCTTCAACTGTCCTCTTATATATAGTCATTCTGGGAAAGGGGAAGGAACAGAGAGGCTTTAAAGCCTTAGGATACCCAACAATTTACAATAAACTACATCCCATTAAGCTGTAACACTCTACATACACACTAGCATGAAATCCAGGGTCTTTTAGGCTAAAATCTAAAGCAAGGTACTATGATACACTTAAAAGATCCCAGCTTCTGAACCCAGGCATAGACTAGCTGTGCAAATTCCCAACTCTCTGATCTGTGTTTATCTCATTATAAATCAGGGTTGTTGACCCTAATCTAGCTGAGTTGTTGTGAAGTTCAGTGATAGGATACAAAAATGCCCAACATGATGTCTAAATTAAATGGCAGTTGCAATTAGGAATAATAATAACTGATATGTCTAAGTGGTAGGCATCATGTTAAATGCTATTCCAACATCATCATATTCAACCTAGTAAGAACCTTATGAGTCAGATACACCGGTTATCCTTGGGTTGCCAGATGGAATCCAGGGTGCCCAGTTAAATTTGAATTTAACATGCCATGTAATGTCTGGGACATACTGAACACTAAAAAATTTGTTGTTTATCGAAATTCAAATTTAACAGGGTATTCTGTATTTTTATTTGCTAAATCAAACTACCCTTTATTATTCCCATCAAATGTAGACATGGAGCACTAAAGACACTTGCCCAGCGTCACAAAGCTAGCAAGTTGCTGAAAAGAAATTTGACTCCAAGAGTGGCACAGAGCCAGGGCCCTGAAACCTTATGCTGTGCTATTACTATCACCATTACCATACTATGCAGCAGTAATAAATTCAGAGTGCCTGGATTACTCTTCTCTCTTACTTGGGAGGCCAGAAGAATGAGTCTGTGCTCATCCCAGTCTGGGATTTTTGACTTATGGGTTTCCAACAGGAATCTAGGCAGTGATACCGATGAGTTGAACGGGAAGCTTCTACGGGATTTATTACTTACAGTGACTTGACCAAGGCCAGCCATGTAAGAAAACTCTTTGTCCTTGACCTGAATTTCTAATTCCCATCACGTACTCTCACTTTATGAGAATTATGAGAATTTGCCCACCACCCACCACCAGGTAAGTTACCAAATAATCGTGCCAGGTCCCAAACAACTCCATATACTTATCAATGAACATTGATCTGGAATATCCTTCTTCAGTTTTAAGAAACACTGCAGGAGCCAAAAACACTTAGCAAGTATTTTTTATTTATTTTTCATTTTTTAAATGAACATATAATGTATTATTTGTTTCAGGGGTACAGGTCTGTGATTCATCAGTCTTACACAATTCACAGCACTCACCATAGCACATACACTCCCCAGGGTCTATCACCCAGCCGCCCCATCCCTCCCACCCCCCACCACTCCAGCAGCCCTCAGTTAGCAAGTATTTTTTAGATTCATGGTAGTTGGTTCCATCCCAATCTTTGCCCAATACTAATGACTATATAATAATAGATGTATCTGGAAAGCTTTCTCAGTAGCTAAACTGGGTCAGCTGACAGATAAAATGTGCCATCCCTATGTCTTTTTGTTAAACCTGAAACAAGCAGTCTTTGAGGAGGAGGAGAATTAAAGCATGATATTTTACTGAGGCTGCAGTAAATTGCTCTCTGACCCTTCTTTGTTCTCTTTGAACTTTACTTTGCTCGGTAAAGCAGCCTATGGGAGTAACCCCTCTCACGTGGCTGGTACAAACACCTAGTGGTAACAGGCTTCCTCTGTAATGGAGAAGGTGAGTGATTAATGCGGCTTGTTTCCTTGACCTTGAAGGAAAGATGAAATCACTGGTGTAAGGAAACAACCCAAAACTTTCACTCACAGGAGGACCACTGATTCTGCCAATTACGATCAGCTACAAACTGACAGAAAGGGACCAGATATGTAGAAAATGCCAAGAAAGCTTCAAACCCCATTCTGTGGCTTGTTCAGTCATAAAGGTGAAATAACCATTTTTTCCAGCCTCCTATATTATGTTCTTTTGCTACAGGCAAAATCACAAGCTAGAGCCAACACAGATATTTCTGTCCCTTTCCTATCATGGGCAGTGTGAATTATAGCAACTTTGTGTAAAGAATTGGCTTATATTGAGACAGTCCTTGAACCTCATATAGGACTTCATAAGTACAGAGTAGACTTTACAATGTCTAAGAAGCAAATTATGCACCAAGGCACACTGATAGGTACTATTCATTCTCAGTGCTTGACAAGAATTTGGCCGGAAGCACTGAGGTCTGAGGTCTTTCCCTCCTGGCACCTGTGCCTTCTGTAAAATCTTGGACGAGTCATTTACAGGAACTTCTCTGGACTGTGCATATACATACACAACATGCATATCTTCCCTAATCCTCTGTGTTCAATTGTGTCCCCCCGGAAATATACACTGAAGGACCTGCGAATGAGACCTTAAAGTCTTTGCAGGTGTAATCGAGTTACGATGAGGTCATACTGGATTAAGGTGGACCCTAAATCCAATTGCTGGCATTCTTATAAGGAGAAGGCCATACAGAGACACACAAAGCGAGAAGGCCATGCTAACATGAGGCCAAGATTGGAGCTGTGCAGCAAAGCATAGAAAAGGCAAAGAAAGATCCATCTCCAGAGTCTTCTGAGGGAGGCTAGCCCTGCAACACCTTGATCTCAGACTTTTGGCCTCCAGAGATTTGAGAGAATTCACTTCTGTTGTTGTAAGCCACCCCGTGTGTGGTATTTTGTTATAGCAGCCCTAGGAAATGAATATGATACATACCCACACAAATAAAATGTAGGTGAAAGGTAAAATTCTGGGGAGGCGTGGAGAAGTCATAAGGAAAAATGAACTGTCTCTTGTCTACCATCTAACTGAGAGACTAGGTTAAATTAGCAAAATTGCCAGCAAGCAACAGCACGGCAAAGTAGTGTCATGTGTCAGATTTTATGGGACAAATTAGAACCATAAAGTATGAAATTAAATTTTCAAAAAGAATGATTAGGTCAGTGTATTGCAAGACCTAAAATTTCAAGTGCTCCCTTGACAGCTTGAACCTCACAGGGCCCCAAAGACCTAACCAACAGCTCCCTGGATCTTACCTGGTACACCCATCACCCATTAGGAGACTCCCCACCCCCTGAGTACCTGTATCTTCGAGACAGGCTGTACTTCACCTTGTCCTCAACCTGAGGAGACTCCCTTCCCCGCCAGCCCACACATTTACTCAAACAAGCCAATCACAACCTCCCACAGATACCTGATATTCTTGGCTCAGCAAAACCTGCAGGCTCACTCTGTTCCCCAGTGCAATCCCCATGTGGCCCCGTGTGGTGCTCAGTGTCCTTCTTCCTTGGTCTATGAGTATATGTGACTAATAAATCGCTGTCCCTCTCAGCTGCCCAGTGTGACATGTCCCGGGCTCTACAATCCCCAGAACCCTAAGGCAGGAATATCTCCCTCACCAACGGGGTGAGGAAGAGGCAAATAAAACACTAGGGAAGATCATTCGTTAAAGAAATAAGACTTCTCCGTGAGATACATTTGAGTTGGATCTTGAGAAAATATCAACAACAAGAATCAGTAAATGGCCATTCATGAAGAAAATATGGACTATAAAAACACAAACACGTAAACAAAAGAAGAAATTAGCAAGTTGAAAACAGAGGCATCCACTCCAATGATGAATAGCAAGGTCCAGCTAGAAGTGTTTGGACTAGAACAGTGACACAGAGCCCATTCATGAGAGAGAAGACATGGTGGAGACCCAGGCCCAGTGGGGTTATTTTTCAAATAAAATTTCCCAGACCATATCCAGAGATGAAATACGTCTGCAACTAAGAACTATTAGAGAAAATTAATCTAGCTTTTTCTGTTGGGACAATGAGTTTCCTTTGATTGTTTATATGCTCTCCAGAATTCCACAAACACTTATCCGAGATAAAATCAAGCCAATTTTGAAGCTCTGCAGATGGCAATCACCTAAGCCCATGAAAAATTTGTCAGCAGGCTGGTATCATTTTTGTCCAAAACATGTTCTTATAAGACAAACAAATAACAACAACAATAAAAACCCCAACCTTAAACTTCCTAGTTTCTTTTCAAGAGAAGTTAGATAGCATTCCACTTACATTTTCCTCCTCCATATAACACTGAAATTTTCTACTGTTTTAACGAATTTGATTTACTTGTACTTTATCCAATGATTGGGTCCAGTGCTTATTTATTACCTTTGCTTTTTCTACATTCCAGGACAATAAGGATTATAGTACAGTTTCCTGATGTCAGCTTTTGAGAACCATAGGCAAGATTTCTTAAAACATCCTTGTAGGCCAATGAATGATCATAGCATCTAAAAAGTAGGCAAATGGACTTATTTGAACATCCCTTGCATTTTTCAAATGTGTTTTATGAGAATGAGTGAGGTAGCTGCAATAAGAGTTAATGGAGCTGATTTACCCTAAATAATTAGTTCCCGGATAATGTTCTTAAAAATCAGTCTTATTGAGGTCAAATTTACCTACAATAAAATGGATCCATTTTAAGTACAAACAATAAATAAAATAAAATTTCTCATATCTACCACCCAGAACTTGTATTTTTAGACTGCGTGCATATATACTGTATATATATTTACAACCTCATGAGTCTCAATTCCCTGCCAGTGCACATAATTACTCAAAAAAGCATACACATACCACATGTATATATTACACTATACATGTCTATTACATCATTTATAATGATACAATATGTAATATTATATACCCCATTTGTTTTTAAAAATTTGGAAAACATATATTATTTTTAAATTAGTAATGTATAGTTATACAGAGTGTACGGCACATAATATTAACTGTTATATATAATCCAATATTTTATAACACAATACATAATGAAATGTATATGTATGCACATATATATGTGTATATAATATAGAGATAGAGAGATAGATTAAGACATATATATATATAATGCACCTGAGCATGCAGTCCTCTGCTTCTGGGGGTATTGATGATTGATGACCAATGAGAGACGACAAAGACTGAAGAGCACTGTGTTGTCCCAAATTAAATACCCTTGTATCTTCAATTTTCCATCTTTGGCTCTGAAATTTCTAACATTGCAGAGATTATTCCGTTCATTTTCACATTACGGAGTAAAACCTTAAACAAATCCTTTGGAGAAGTTGTATCACTAAAATTTTAAGGGGGGAAGGTCAGTCCACAGATAAAATGATATTTACTTTTACCTATCAATTCAATAAAGCAAGGGTTTTTTTAAAACACTATGGACATTTTAGGACTAGTTTCCACAACTGACCTGATCGGTTGGAGCCATATTATCATCAAGAACATGACCTAAATCTCATATGGTCTAAACTTTCTTTACGCCCTATTACATTTCATATTTTTTCCAATTGTTCTCAGCTTTCAGAGGTTAAATATTAATGACATGCAAGGAGAAGCTTGATATTAATTATGTATTGGTTTGAAAATTCCAGATTTGTTGACATTTGCATAATGGCTTTCTTTTGTTCCTTTGACTCTCAGATAATTGAGTTAGAATATCTCTGTTAAACAAAACAACCTTTCACAAAGACAATTGGACCTCATTAAAACCCTTGGTAAAGTAAGAAGAGTTGTCAACAAAGTAAAGGAATGTTTCTTTTCTCCTCTCTGGAACATAAATTCTGGGGCTTAGGGGTTCAAACCTGGTACAGGGAATTAAAACAAAAACAGAAACAAAAACACTGTATTGCAATCTATTTGGGGAATTAAACAGACGAGGGACAATAGTGACAGTTGTCAATGTGTGTCTGCTAATAAGGTTCCTGCAAAGTGGATGGGGGTAGGAGACTGCTGGGGGGGATGTGGGCTGATTTCATTGGCCAAATTTGTTCTATCCTTCTAAGGTTCACGTGAATCATGCACAGACCCCAAAGAAAGCACAGCTCCCTAAAAACACTCTAGTCCCTGAGCCACCCATGATGCTCAGACTCTTTTTATTACTTAATCAAATAAGAAATACTTCTTTCTTAAAATTCTAAAAAGTGTTTGTATACCTTGGAATAATTCTAGGTCATCAGTTTATATGGCTCACATCTATCAGTTCTTTCTTTTTCTTCTTTTAGACTACATTTCTTTATGTCTTGCTGTCCTGTTAATTTTCTCATAAGAAACCACAATACCTTTTACCTTCAGCATTTGTATTTTTGTGTTTGTCATTCTTGTCTCGAGTTAGTCATTTGCTTTGCTCATTCCTAGATGGCCCTGTTATTCTCATCCTGTTTCCAGACTTCTCAGAGTATCCTCCACAAGAGGTTGTGAGGTCTCCTGCTATGCTACTTCAGTCTAACCTAATTGCTCTCTTAATCAATTTTCATTTGTTTTTCTGCTTTCAGCATTTCTTTTTGGGACTATGAGTCTGGTTGATTTTAGGATTCATCATTTCCTTCAGACTCCTTCCCCACCATGATCCCTCCTTTCATATTCTGGTCAACTGTCTTATATATTTTTATATCCATTTTATGTGTATACTACCCTAATCCATTAATCTCTGGTAATGTTATGTGATTCTTTCTCTTTTTTTTCTATTAAAAAAAGATATTTATACCACCTAGTGCTATGCGACCTAGTAATTATCATGTCTTCATTGTTTTCAGTCAGCATCAATTTAAGTTAGGATATTAGTCCACTCTACCGCTGAATGAAGACCATGTAAATATACTTTCCAATGAAAAATAGCAATATAAAACCTAAAAATGGATATCAAATATGGGTTTTAAAAAACTGAAAAAAGAAGACTAGAAAGGTGGGGAAAAGGAGACAAAATAAATAGATTCTATGAAAATAAGTTATTTTATATGAAAATGTGATTTTGCTGTATACTTTTAAAATCCATATGTTCCAACAAGATTTAAAAAAACAAAGCCATAACATATGGATAAATGGCCATATAATTTAAGATATTCGGTTTCTGGTTTTGCAAGCCATAATGGCCACACTTGTGGGCTTGCCATAGGAAAGATAAACCTTTTTTCATAGAATTCAAGCTGTTACCATTCAGATGAAGTGGCTCTATCTCATATTACCACTTCCCACAATGATTATTCCATACAATAAATTAATGTGCTATATTACTTAAGGTCTTGATTCATGCTTAATTATAGGTTCCCTCATTTAATTACGAATTAAAGACAATAATCAAGCCTCACTCTAAACCACTGTCTGAGACTAATAAATTTCCTATCTGTCACAGTGGGAAGCTTCCCTAATCTATTTCCTCACCCCCAGACCAGTTTTAGTGCTTTTCTTATATGTTCTCATAACACAATGTTTTTCTCTTTCATAGCCCTTAACAATCATAATTATTTTAAAGATCGATGCAATTATCAGCTGAAGTATGTGTTCCCTCCTGTCCCTTCCTAAGCCCCTCGTGAGCACAGACCTGGACCTGCCCTGTTTAATGCGTACCAGTGATAACAGCTCAATAAATATCTGTGGACTGAATGTGGAATGAAAGTCAGTGTTATATACCAAAACTAATGCTACAAAACTTCTATTACAGAACACTTTCGACCAGCTGAAGAACAACACGTTTGTGAATTAAATGTAAGTTCAAAACACTCCCCACTTAACAATAAACACTCAACTGCAAATACCAAAGCAAAAAGTCAGCACTTAGGCTGTTTTACATGTAAGCAACGCGTTTGGGAGGCTTTGGGTAAATGCTTTTAGGGAGATGTAGTAAATGAGCACATTGAAAAGAAAACAAATTCTGGCTTGGGAGTTTTATTTAACTCATCACAATGACCAAGAGTGTGCAATTAAAGATATTAATGCCTCACAGGGAAAGTAGTGTTATACCTTGAAATAAACAACTTTTGAATGGTGATCCCATTATGGAATACAAATCAAGCCTTACAGCTGGTCACTCTACAAAAATGTTCTGAGAGAGATTCATTAGTTCTTTTGTATGGTTTTGCAGTGGGCCAAGCACTATTTGCGATGCGTTTCTCTCCCTTTTATGTTATGTGTGTACGAAATCTCAATATAGATGCTTATATAGTTCACTCTATAAAGCACAGCTGTGAGATTATTGCATACTATTACATTAAAGAAAGAAACACAATCGAGAGGCCTGGATACAGTGAATAACTGATGAGAGCTATGATTGAAATGCCTTTTTCCACATTTCCAAATGTAGTAGCAAAAAGGAGGTCATTTGCATATGCTATGGGAGTGGATACAATCTTAATAATTTGTGTATTTTAAACCAAATCTGGTGTTTGCTATTATTATCTGTGTTAATCAAACTGTAAATTCATAATTTCCTGTTATTATCATTATTTTAGTCTCCATCCCCTTACTTTAAAAAATTAGAAAGCAAGTATCATTGACATTATTTAAAATCAAATGTTGACATAGACATTTCATTACTGAGCCAATTCTTCCACTTAACAAAATAGAACCAGTTTGAAGAAGAAAAAGGAGAAAGAAAGGGAGGAAGAAGGCAAGAAGGGGGCTGAGGGATGGAGGGAGGAGAGAGAGAAATAGAGAAAAGGAAGAGAGGAAGGAGGGAGGAAGGAAAAGATCTTAACATCTTTAACATGCTAATTTAAAAGCTAAAGCTAGCCCTCTGCTGCAGCCTGCTGGCAGACTGGAGAACTACAAGTGAGAAAATGGGCAATAAAAAATTTATTATACATATTTCATTTTAAATCCAGCAGTCTCAAATAATTTTATTAATCATAATCCAGTGGGATATACATGAAACAAAGCATCTTGTTTCTCAAATAGGAAATAGATTAACTCTTTGCAAATGTAGAAATATCATATATACTTCCTTACATACTAGACAGATTGATATTCCAAATTAGAAAGTAATAACCGGGTTCCTAGTTAGTCTTCATTAGTTAACGGCTCACTTCAGGGAAACTCATTTTTACACAGATAAAACCATGGCGGGGACAGAGCATAGATGAAAATCACTGTATAAGGAGAGACTGTGCTCAACATCATTTTGAGGATCCTATTTGACCAGAAGCTCTGAGACTACATCTGAATATTTAAAATATCAGAAAGTTCTGTGAAAAGGACAAAGCATCTATTGTAAAATGTCCAGAAATTTGTTTAGTGGAATTCTAGGTAGAAGCAGACATGATGAGGTTTAGGGGTAAATTTCTCTGTTCAGGCAAAGCTCACTGGTGAATTCTCTTAGTCAAAACTCAAGAACTCACTCACTCATCAGACATTGGCGAGGAAGCCTTGGGATGTTAAGTATATGTTTAACAATATAAAGGACTTTTTAACTGGGGGAGAGGGCTTCCTGTCAGGAATACACATATACACTCACAGAATTATTTTATGAGACTTTATGTATTTCCTAGTTGGCTGGAGGATGGGACTTTAGAGCTTCTGGAACAGGGAAAAAGAATCATTGAAGTAGAAAGGCTAATGTTGGTTGGAAAAGCCTCCATGTAGATGATGATGCCCAGGACACCAGAGGCGAAAGGCATTGTGGGAACAGTGACCTGACCCTGAGTTAAGCTTTCTTTTCCATACTGCAAGTCCCTTATAATATCTTCAAATTTTCAGTTCAGTTTTAATCACTACCACTAGTTGAAGTCTTGGTTTCCAGAATTAAAAATTAAATCCCTTAGAAGAAAAATTAAGAAGAAAAATTTTTAAAGTAATCGGTTGTGCACAACTTCTGAATTTTTCCTTACATTCTCTCAACATGCAAAGTATGCAGGAAATTTTGAAATGAGTGAATGAGATTTTAAAATCTTCCTGTTCTAAAGAATTATAATAAATCAATATCAATCATAATAACCTCATTGAATAACTAAGTGGTATGTCCATGCTAGAACTAAATTCTTAACAATCCTCACAAATATTTTATAAAGTGTGCTTATTATGTTTAAAAAAGAAAAGAAAACTGAACCTTAGAATGGCAACACTCATGCTTTACCCTTTGTATCTCTTCAGCAATGTTTCCTGTGGTAAGGTAGGAGCCATACTGGTTGGTTCTCAAAACAACATGGAGTCATTCTGGATTTTCCATAAGGCACTATCATCTCAAGTCCCTTTTAAAAAAGGAGGGGGAGAAATATATATACGTATGCATACACACACACACATATAATGTATGTAATATGTATACATCATATTTATAATTTCTTTGTATATATATAAAAATATGTGTATATATACATAATATATATATTATGGAACTATATATATATTATGGAACATAATATATATATATACATAAAATATATATATATAAGTTTTTCCAGCACTATTTGGAATAAGAATGTGATATATAAATGACTACAAATCTATAAATGGTTTATGGTATATCAATTGAAGCATTATAACATGCCTACAATTAAGTTTAAAAAAGAACTAGATAACTAGAGTAAAATAAATCATGATGAAATGGGAAGAAACAATTCAAAGACATTTTTAAACAAACAACAATTAATAATTCGCGAAATATTGTCATTATATAAACAAGAAAAACACTGGAAGGAAAAAGGCTAATAGTTTTCTGGTTTCCTTCTCAAAACGTTGTTTTACATTATTACATCTGTGTAATAAAGAAATGCATGCATAAGCATCAGTTCAGATCCTCCAGGAAGCAGATGCCAAGACAGGATTCAGCACACATGAGATTTGTTGGGAGAATGCCCAGGAAGGATGAGGACCCAGGGAAGGCAGGCAGAGTCCCCAGACAGCCATGCAATCCCAACCACCGTGAAGGGGAGGGAAAGGAAGAAAGAGAGGTTGTGTGCCTCAGACTGTTGTGTCATCATAGGAAAATTTGGACCATGCTAATGGGGAGTCCTTGAGCTGAAGCCACCGCTTAGAGGAGGCCCATGTTGGGCAGGAAGTGGCCTGTGCTTTCTCTGGCGGTCAGTGGCAGGGGAACATCCCGCGGGAAGAGGGGCTTCAGCATGAACACAGTGGGGGATTCCAGAGGGCCCCTGGGGCTCTCACTCCATCCCCCAGGAGCAGGTCTGGGCTGTGCCGTGTATATACCTCATAAAGTTCGTGCTGTTTCTTCTAGTGTCATGCTTTCTCTTAACATCTTGGATCCATATCCACCATGATTACACTCTGCCCCAATTCTTCTGGGTTTTGTCTTCTTTCTTCCACAGTTTAATTATATATGTGATTCGTATAGTATTCTGTAGGCCAGTGATTTTTGATTCTCTCTGGTTTTATTTTTTTCTCTTAAGATTTTATTTATTCATTTGACTGGGAGAAAGAGCGAGAGAGAGCACTCACAAGCAGGGGGAGTGGCAGAGGGGAAGCAGATTCCCCGCTGAGCAGGGAGCCCGATGTGGGGCTTGATCCCAGGACCCTGGGATCATGACCTCAGTCAAAGGCAGTCGCTTAACAGACTGAGCCACCCGGGCAACCCTGATTCTCTCCAGTTTTTGTACTGTGACCTGGTCTATCAATTGAAATGGTATGTCACTTACTAACAATGACAATTTTCTAATTCTATCCAGAAGGACTTGGAGCTGGGGGAATGCCAAATGAACTTGAAAAGAAAAAAACCCATAAAAATAAAAAGCAAGAAACAAAATGGAAATAACCCTTGTCAAGGGCTTAGAAGCCCCCAGTGTAGGGAGGAAAACATCAGTCCCCTCTTATATTCTAGCTCTCCTATTTTCAGTTTACAGGAAGTCTTTCTTTTACTTTTTTCAGGTAGGAGAGAACTTCTGTTCTCTTTGGATTCTGTAATAATCTCCTGCCAGTATTACTGGTTTCGAGAAAGTACATTACATTTCACAAATTATTGTTTCCTTAAATCTGATAAGGCAGCTCATTCGTATGCACACTACTTCTCTTCTCTCTGAATAAGGAATCATCCATAATGGATGCAAGCTTTCTAATATAAAACTCATCTTAAATACCTTCCATGTACCTTAAATACTAAGTGGAGAAAACAGAACTAATAATTTTCTCCTCCTTTTAATTATTATCCACTTGAGGGAGTATTTCCTGCTTAAAATAATTTTAAGAAGTAGCCAGATTATGAGCCTTCTTTCTTAGTTGAATTGTAGCAAATACAGAACAAAAAGAATTCTCGGGCAGCTTTTGATGGAACAACTGGAGTGCCATTGGCCAGAGATTCCTCTCTAAGTATTACTGCTAAAGAGCAATTGTTAATCTTGAGTACTTCATATATTGATTAAGGAAAAACAATAGCCCAGGCAGGGGTTTTATTTTTTTATTTATTTATTTTTTAAGATTTTATTTTTTGATTTGACAGAGACACAGCGAGAGAGGGAACACAAGCAGGGGGAGTGGGAGAGGGAGAAGCAGCCTTCCCACCGAGCAGGGAGCCTGACGGTGGCTGGATCTCAGGACCCTGCGATCATGACCTGAGTCGAAGGCAGATGCTTAACAACTGAGCCACCCAGGCGCCCCTAGGCAGGGGTTTTAAGTTTGTTTAGCAGATGTACCACTTAGACTACCTTTGGCTGCCTGATTAAAATAGATCGAACAATAGGAGTAGGTTAATAATTCCCATCTAAAGACAAAGTCAGAAACAAGTTGTATCAGGGTTCATTGAAAAATTAGTGATGCCGTAGCCCTGAGTTGCTTCTCCTCACCTTCACCTCATGTTAGCAAGATGACTCTGCCCATGGAGGCAGGCCATCCTCATGAGATACACCCAACGCTGGAAGGAGGGGACAAAACTCCCTCCTTACAATTCCCTCTTTGTACTAGGGGAGAAAATTTCTCACAGAAGAGTCCCAGAAAACATCTGTCCCTTTTGTATCTCCTTGACAATACCTGGTTCTTTTGGCAACACCAGCCCAAATTACTTGCAAAGCAGGGTGGAAGTACTCCAATTCATTTAGTCCAATCATGACTCATTTCTTTTGTCTGTGAACATTGCCCCGCAATACCGGTGCAAAATGGAAGGTTCTGGTATCAAAGAGTAATGAAGGTGGACAAACAGCAATCAACATGGGCAATGAACTGCACCTCCCACAGCAGAGAGCAAGTTTTCAAATATCTCACAGATGCTCCAAATACAAAATTGTGATACATGAGACAGATGAAAGCAGAGCAGCATCAGTTGAAGGAACAGTGCTTCACTCCTCTGTGCACTTCTTTTCCCTGCTGTCACTCCTCAGGCACCCTTGCTCCACACTTAGTACATTTGAAAACCACTGCCCTAGAATTTAAATAACTACACAGACAATTAAGTGGAAACTACCCCATGACCAAATGGGACTCAGCCCAGAATGCAAAGATGGTTAACTTAGAAAGTGAATTAATATATCTTGCTATATGTATGAATAAAAAATTAGAAAGGTTAAAAACAAATTCTAATTAGCATTTCTTAGTAGGATATATATAACTGGATTCATCTTTGCAATGATTTGTATCCCTTTCTATATTATAAACATAACCAGTGAAAAAAGGCAGTTTCAGACTAAATGTTGAAAGAGTAGAAGCATCCCTATTATGTTCAGGAACCAGAGAAGAGTATTTGGTAACAATTAATTTAGAAGACTGAAGTCTACATTGAAAAACAGTATAAATATATATATATAATATATTATATTTATATATATATGGAAAAGGCAAGATATATATTCAGATATACAGATATAGATGATATAGATATGGAAAAGGCAAGTTCCATAATCTGCAGATGACATCAGATTAATATTCAGGTTAATGCTCTAAGAATAAATTTGACCTGAACCATGCATGACCCATATGGAAGAATCACCTTCCTTACTTTTCAAGCTCTCTCATTTCATCATCTTGTTAGGCACTCATAGGTAGGCACTTAAAAAAAATGAATTAATTGAATGAGTGGATATTTCTATAGCAAGACCTCCTCAACCAGCTGCTAATAGGCCTACATGCATATAAGCAACGACATTTGAGCTGATATTATTTTGGAGGCTCTTGCTGCCGTTGGGGCAGTGCTAGAGTGATAGCAAAAGAGATGAAAGGAGATCATGAATTTGGGATATATTTTGAATATGGTTTTCATAGTTTGTCCCCAAGGTGTACTCTAAGACAAAGATTCAAGTGTAAGTAGTTTATCTGGGAGGTACAGGGCATACAAGGGAGGTGGAGAAGTAAAACAAGAAAGGAAGACAGCGAGTAAGGGGATGTCTAAGCCAACGCCTACAATAGGCAACCAGAGCTTGCTCTCCTAGGGAAATTCTGGAAAACCTTTCAGAGTTATTCTACCCAAGGAGTCAGGATCTGGAGTATTTATACACCAATCTCTGAGAGTCATTGGTTGAGGACTGCTGAGTGGGTGGTGGGGAGGAGGGATGGAGGGCAGCACTGATCCCCCACGACCTCCAACTATTTCAAGTGTGGGCAGAGTGGCCTTTTATGTTCAGGCAGAGCCCTCAGACTTAGAGAGGCAGATATTCTAGCTGCTAGGATTTACCTGAAGCATGATGAAATGACTGAGATGCTATAGTTCTATTAGGGGTCCAAGAGTCCATAGGGATTCATGATAGATTGGACTGGGAAGTGTGGGGCCAAGACAATTCCGTAATTACTCCTTGGCTACTGTGTAATCCCTGGGTTGGTTATGCTGAGATGGGGAAGAATTGGCAGATGATCAACCTGGGAAAAGGAAATCTGATAGAGGGACTGTCATGTGGGGCTACATTCACATGAGGCAACCCCCGGGGAAACCTGCAGACATCCTCATTGGCACTGTGAGATGGCCTAAGGTTTACTGAGGTCATGTGTGGCCTCCATTCTCATGATTGGAATACTGGGAAATGATATATGAAATGTGATTTACATAATAAAAAGATCACTGCAGCTTACAATCTTCAGAATTCTGTAACTATGCAGAGAAAGGAAGACAGAAACTAAGCATGAACATCTATAAAATCAACAGCAACATTCAATCTTTTTGCGAAACTGTCATCAAACCACATGACAGGGGCCCTCAGATCTTGGCCTCTCAGCGATCAAATACTAGATGTGGCTTACTTAATGGTCACAATACAAAATCAGATTAAATCATTAAATTTAACAATTTCAGTCGACATTTTGTTGGGTTCACCGTTGTAAAAAGAGGTAATCTTGAGGGTTGCATGTCTGCCGTTTTACAACTTTTCAAATGAGGCAATAAAGCCCATGGGGTTGTCAACCACGTCTGAAATATAAACTATTCATAGGCTGGAGAAGTGAAAACAAAGATTCTTCCATCTCATAAAAAGAAAAACCTTTATCCGAGCTTCTTAGTCATAAAACAATCCAATTTACAAGGAAAATAAATTTAAAAGGCAATATGACAGAATTTTCTAGCAATATCTTCATAACTTTGAAAACACTGTCTCCAGTTATATTCTCCTCTCCTCCTTTTCAATATATCAGCTGACAGCTAAAGTTGGCCTACCACCCCCTCTCATTTGACTCCTCTCTGACCCAGTTCAGGCTTCCAAGCAGGGGGAACACAAAAGCAAAGCCAGCACTGGGCATTTGTTTACTTCTTTGTGTCTCAGCACAAATGATGATACCACTAGAAAGAGTCTGGGGAATAATGTTTCTTTGTTGTGGTGTAGCCTGCACACCTGCGGGGTCAGTGCATGCATTGTTTTGTGGGTTTCTCATATGCCAGACCAGATGAGAAAGCAATTCTTGTTATTGCTTTGTGATTCAATATACCAACCTATTTTTATTTCCACAAAATGTGGGTAGAAATGTGTGTGCAAGTAAGAGCATACGTCAGAAATCTAGGCAGTTATTAATTTTTTTCTGTTTTACATTTTCTAGCAGATGTTGATTAGGGAGATTCTGGACTGAAACGTTAATCAAGATGCTGTGAGATCTCATCAGTAAGTGTTGGTTTCACCATTACACTATGAAAAATTCCTTCTATGAGAAAATTATTCAAAGAATTTTAATGAATTTTCCACCATTCTACCAAACAATTTTTTCCCCAGCATCCCCTCTTTGTAGTTGACCAAATAGAAAAAATTTTAAGCTGTAACAAAATTATCTGGAAAACAACTATTAAATAATTAGATTGAAAAAGTTGTTAATCTATTCATCTAATGATGCATTATATATTTTAGACAGTGCCCTGGCACAAAATTTATTACCCAAAATAATGCAATTTCTACTGAAGCTCACTGGACATGAACCAATTATACTTAATATGCTCAAGGCATTAGTGGTAAATAAGAATCCAGAATTACTACAACGCCATCATGATGGTGACAGGGTACAGTGTAAAGTTCCAATGGAAATACACAAGCAGAATCTTCCTGATCTCACCAGCAGTCAAAAATTAAATTTGGCTTACCTACCAGACTTGAAATATAGTCTTATCCATTCCTAGATTCTGCACATTTCCTTTATGGGTTTGATTTCTGTGCTGTAAATTGCTTGCCTCTCAGGGGCACTGAGAATTAACAGTTGTCATATCTTTGGCAGTTTGGGAGAGGCACCAGGAAATGCAGTTTCCCTCATCTAGCTGGACTGCCAACATTTATACTGAGCATTTATAAACAATGAGACATCTATTTCATTTGTACCACTGTTAGATAGTCTTGGGCCTTAGGGATTTCTGAATTACAGATGGGACAGAAATCAGATTTCAACAGCTTTTGAGATTTAAATGTTCTTTTATATGGATGGAAATTCCTACCTTATATTTCCATAACTCCTTATGAACGTTTTAAAAGAGAAGTAGCAATTATTTGAAGGCAATTTTTTAATTTTGTTAAGGATAGTTGCTATCTATGACAATCTACTGTATTGGAAATTGCTCTGTTGTTTTTCTAATGAAAAACTCCATGAGATGCAGCAGGGGACGGGGCTTGGTTTCGGACAGAGCAAAGTTTAATTCTAGGTTCTCACATTTAAGAGTGTTTATCCTTGAGCAAGATACTTGAACTTGCAAAATTTTAAAAACCTCTCAGGTTTTTAATCTGTTTTTAATACATAACAGATTTAAAAGGATGGTTAAATAACAATTCATGAAAGTAGCTAGTGTACTGGAGGTGTATAGACCAAGGTAAAGAGTGACAGGAATCTAAACAGAATGTGCGCGTGCGCGAGTGTGCGCCTCCAGCCCGCTACCATTTCTGTCTCTGGGGAGAGGATGGTTACCTGAACAGGTGTTGCAGGTAGGGAAGGCGGGCCCTGCAGCATAATCTGGAAGGCAGAAGTTAGAACAGAGGGATCTGAACTGCACCACACAATTCACTTTAAAGAAAGGGGGAAGAGTGTCTTTTTGAGCTCAATATGTTAATTTCATGTAAAAAAAAAGATTTGGGGATGAGGGTGCTGGGGAGATGGGAATCGGCAGTGGGGAACTGATGAGACAAAAAGGAAGGGAACTCTGCATGAACCCCAAGGGAACCAGAAGTAGGCGTGGCCTAAGGGATGGAGGCAGCTGAAATTAAAGATCTCTCTGTGGTGCTGCTCAATTTCTTCACTTTAGAAACAATGATGTGCTATATCCAATGATGTTTCCATTGTATAATGTAATGCCCTGCCACTTACCACCCTCTGGTATTCAGTAAAGGCTTATCAAAAGCTAATTTCATGCTGATCTTCCATTAATGTAACCTGAAGGGTTAAAGAGATAGGGTTATGACCATTAGGGCCAGGGAGAAGGGTCCAGAGAAAACTGGATCACCAGGAAGACACAGCGATAAGATGCCCAGGTGCTGCCAAGGACACCAGGAACACCTGGAACCCAAAGTTCAGTGTCACAGACCACAGACATGATGTGAAAACAACCTCGGAAATTTTCTAGCAATACAAAATTCTTCTAGTCTTCTTTTATCAGGTGGAGACTTATCATTTTGTACATTAAAAATAAAACCCCCAATTTCAGAAGTTGAGGACATTTCAGTAATAGAAAGTGTTAGTAAGTTGAAACTTATACAAATAGCTTGAGTTCCTTCTGAAGTAAGAAACTTTTAAAATTCTACAATTAAATTGGTTTAATAAGCCTCATTTGGCATTATTCAAATATTGTTTTTCAAGAAGGAAACCAAATGACATAGAACCCCCACTCTGTGCCAGGCACCTTGGGTAATCTCATTTCGTTCTTGAATCATTTCTACCAGCAGAATATTGTTTCCATTTCAGAAATGAGACTGCTGATACAGTGAGTGGCTGAGCAACTTGCCTCAATGAGTCGTTCAATGGTGGCAGAGGAGGGATGAAATCCTTGGTCCTTTGACTCTCCTGCCCCCTGCATGTTCCAGGTCCCCCCAGCTGACTGGCAACTTCCCATGCCAGGAAAGCGAGGCCAGTGCCTCATTGTTGCAAAGGCACACAAATAATTTTAATCTATTATAATTGATCCCAGAGAAGAATGAGAGTCTACTTCATTTAAGCAGCTTTAATTCTCTAGGAGCTACTTAATATCACAGCTGTATGAAATGTAATAAATTTTCCAGCTTTGAAACAGTGCTTCATCATCACCAAATGCATTAGAAAATATTTACGAATATCTGAATTGCACATAATAATGATAATATTTATTGAACACTTACTAAATGCCAGACTCTGCTAGGTACTTTACATAGATTACATCACTTAATGCTCACAAAATCCACACGGGTGGTATTACTATTTTCTTCATTTTACATTCGAGGGCATTGAGACTTAGGGGGGAAATTTGCTAAAGGTCATGCAACTGATAAGGTCACAATTCGATCAGGCAGGCCAGGTGGAATGCTTCTACTTTTAATCAACATGCTAAAACTTCTCCAACAAAAGACTTTACCGGGTGCTGGGCACAAAGCCTAGACTCCATCTTTCTTCCGTGTAGCAAAATCCACACCAAGAAAATTATATGTTATTGATAGTCACAAAAACCTAGGGAACAGAAGAAAAGAAGAGAATGTGAGGGACCTGAGTTACCATTGAGTTCTTCTCTACCCCATCTGTGTTCCTTCCCTCCCCAGCCACCACAGAAAGCAAGACAACCAGAGAGGTTAAATAACTTGCCCAAGGTCACCTACCCAGAGCCAAGTCTCCTGACTCAGGCCAAAGGAACTTCTAGTACAAACCTCAAGACCTGATAGAAGTTAGACTACATCCCTGCAAAAATCCAAATAGTAGATTATGTTTTCAGGATTGTCTTCTTTTGAAAGTAACTTTGTTTTATTTTTTTTTTAAGATTTTATTTATTTATCTGACAGAGAGAGACACAGGGAGAGAGGGAACACAAGCAGGGAGAGTGGGAGAGGGAGAAGCAGGCTCCCTGTTGAGCAGGGAGCCTGATGAGGGGCTCTATCCCAGGACCCTGGGATCATGACCTGAGCTGAAGGCAGACGCTTAACGACTGAGCCACCCAGGCGCCCTGAAAGTAACTTTGTTTTAAAGAAAGTTCCAGCAACCTCCTTTCAGAAAGATTGTCAATGAAATTGTTGATTGATGGGGTCATGACTTTCCTACATACCTTAATGTGATAGTTTAAATTTTAGGTCTTGCACATGAAAATGAACCAGTTGTTTCATTTCTTCTTTTTCTCCCCCAGAGGTGTGATTTTATGATTGCAGACTCTATTATCAATCCAAGGCTCTAAATCGTATCATTACCTTGAAAAAGAGAAAATTCCTTATGGAGTTACATATTTATTTCTAAATATGGGATGACACTTTGATACAAGGTTTGATTAAAATCTCTCCATGGTATGTAACAGTCGGCATTGAATCTTTGCTGCATATTTAAAACTTGTGTTCCAGAGAGCTTCATCTGGAGTCTGTGAATCATGGAGTCTCTTTTCATTAATGGCTCATCAGAGAGTTGTTCAAGTTGATCCCATTTGCAGAGCTTCTGCACACACAGTATAAAACCACAAGTAGTACGAATATGGATATATATGATAACTATTAGATATTATGATCACTAACTAAACTTCCAAACTTACCAACCCGTGTATTTTATTTCTTTGCATCTCCTACATTTTTTAGCAATTACAATCCAATCCACAAAGTAGGTTAAATATTCAAAAAGTGAAAAAATAAAAGATACACCTCAATTTGATGAAGATATTTGGTGCTTCTTTGGAGAGAAACCAAGGTGTGGGGGGAAATGTAGACCAAGTACCCTGTCATGTCAACATGGTAAAGACTGCTAATTGTCCTCTCAAATTCATTCTCTCCTTCACCCACAGTAATAAAGTTTAAGACTGCCAATTTAGAGATAACATTTCTCAACTTTCCTCAAAGAGAGATGTGGTCAGATAATCACATTAAAGCCGATGGGACTGAACACAAGTGATGTTTGCAATGTCTGGGTATTCTTCAATTTAAAATACAGCCACTTACCTGAGAGTTCTTCTCTTTCTCCTTTGTTCTGTGAAATAGACACAATCATGACCCAGCCTCAACTATGAAGATGAAAAGAGTGCCTAGGGGATGCCTAAACAACAAAATGGTGGAAGTTGGTCCTGGAGCAGAACCACCCTCTCAATCAAGACCATTCACCTCAAGACCCTTAGATGGGAAAGAAAGACATATTTGCTCTGTGTTTAAGGTCTATATGTTATGTGAACTTAGCTTCACTTTAACTTTAATGACTGCCCCCATCAATAAAGGGCCAACTCTTGACTCCTGTGCCCAAGGAGCCATGTGCAACACTCACTATTTTTATTATTAAAAAGTAATTATAATCACCTTGTGTAAAGTTTTGTTTTCTTTGGCATTGTTAAGTAACTGCATTCCCTACTGTATGTGAAGGATTAAAATGAGAGCAGAATGAACTATATAAAGTTTATGCTGTCATAAATTCACTTTTTCAAACCACACTAAGGCTTTTACTGTCAACTGATCTTCCTACTCCGTGTTAGTATAACAGGAAGGCTTTTCTTTTTTTTTAAAGAAGAGAACAATGGTACTCAGTAAATGCACTTAATTTTTCACACTAAAGTCAAACAATCATTTGGACAAAAAAGAATGGAAAGGGAGACCTGTGATTGCTTCTAACTATTAATGCTTATTTTTAAAAGGTAAGTTCAAAGTGACAGATTTTATTGAAGCAAATGCACTTGAAAGTCATCATTCAGGTTGAATCACACGAAGGTCTGAAAACTATGCATATAAATCAATCAGTACACCTACTGGTTTAGGGAAACTAGAGCAGGACAAAGAAAAGTGCTACCACTCTTCAGTGCTGATTTTTGTTACCACTTTTCTACCCATTAGCCTAAGAGATTACTTGTGTCATTTTATACATCTTAAGAAATCAGTTGGGTATTTTTTTTAAAGATTTTATTTATTTATTTGAGAGAGAGAGAGAGAGCGTGAGAAGGGGGAGGGTCAGAGGGTGAAGCAGGCTCCCTGTCGAGCAGGGAGCCCAACGCGGGACTCGATCCAGGGACTCCAGGATCATGACCTGAGCCAAAGGCAGTCGCTTAACCAACTGAGCCACCCAGGCACCCAAGAAATCAGTTGGGTATTATGAAAGCAACTAAGCTTAAACAATCTCCAATATTGACATCATTCAGGGGTAAACATTCTCCAAGAAAGTAAAAAGGTCTTGATAGCATGGTACCATAGAGGTCACTTCAAGGTTAAAGGTGACTTGTTGCATAAAGTGTACTCTACTCACAAAGTGCATTGTCAACAAAGTATTAATATTTCCTCCAGGGTTTTGTTTGATTTTTACCTCAATACACGAATCAGTTTACATGACTTTAAAATAATTGCTTGCTAGACAAACGAAAACAGTTTTGAATTCAGGAAATCTTTAGGAGAACCCTCAGTTTCTCACACCTTGAGAATCGCTGCCTTAGGCTAAATGATATGTATTAAATAAATAACACAACTATGGAGGTAAGGTGAGTGAACATTTAATTAATTTGCTGGCCCATTGACATAGTCAAGAACTCAGATTCTTTCCATTTTTACCACTGTGCCATTCTCAGAGGATGCCTCTCTTCCTTGGCTGGTTTCCTCATGGTCCTAGAGCTGCCATAGTGCCAAACATCAACAATAAAGACCAGAGACAGAAGAAAAGTTTTATTTCATGAACAGGTTTAATAGTTAAAAAATAATTTTAAGATTTCTTTTATGCTCACTGACCCAAAGTGAATAATATGCATTCTCTCACCAATCAACTGGATGGAATCACCATGCTTAGTCCTCACACACACAAACACACACACACAGATGATGTAGATATCTCTCAATATGTAATGTATATTCCCTTCAAATTTACAATTTTACTTTCAGATATTTTCCCTAATGCAAGTATCAAACACATAAAAAGATTAATGCTTTTTGATATTTTACATGGCATTTGTATGTTAATGTATAATTTTAAAAATTCAGTGGTCTAATCATAAGAAATTGGTTGAATAAATTTTTTGTGCTTCTATCAATGGAATACTTTGGAATCATTAAAAGTGATGATACAGAATTATACCTATTAGTATGGAAATCTGCTCACAGCATATTGTTAAATAAAAAAAGAAATTTATAGAATATGGTACATAGTGTGAGCCAGCTTTTATAAAATATATCCAATGTGGGGTGCCTGGATAGATCAGTCACTTATGCATCTGACTTTTGATTTTGGCTCAGGTCATGATCTTAGGGTCTTGGGATCAAGCCCCTCATCCGGCTCCACTCTCAACATGGAGTCTGCTTCAGATTCTCTCTCCCTCCTTCTGTCCCCCACCCTCTGCTTGTGCACAGGCTCTCTCTCTCTCTCTCTAAAAAATAAAATAAAAAGAAAAGAAAAGAAAATATATCCAATGATGTGAGTAAAACATGTCAGAAAAACCATACATGAAAGTAATAATAGTGGACATCTCTGGGTCATCATATTGCAGGTCATTTTCATTTCCTTTTTCATACATTTCTGAATTATCTGATTTGTTGATAAATGCATATTGTTTTATATGAACACATTATTTTATAATAATAATTTAGCAAAGCTATTTTATCTTGAAATAAGTGGATGTAATGCAGAAAATTTTCTAGTTCACTAATACCATTTAAATACATATCAAAGACATTTTAAGAACTAATTATTTTCACTAACTTCCTTTCCTTCTCAACATAGAAAAGATGTTAAAAGTTTTTAAAAATTATTATGCGTATAAAATTGTTAAGTAATTTAATGTGACCAATTTTTATTCTGCATGATCTCACAGTAATATCAGTGTAAATATTTGAAAGTCTCTCTGGTCCATTTGAAATCTCTCTGGTCCACATTTCCTTAAGTCACAATTAAGATTTATCTTGGTTCTATAAAAACTATAAACTATGCCCTCAATCTCTCTGTAACCGGTTTGAAACACAAAAATCACATTTATTAGGTCAGGATGTGTGTGAACAGATAGCTGTTTGTGGAATTGCAAGTTTAATATCAAATATAATCTTTATTTTTTATTTGAGTGTAGTTGACATATAATGTTCCATTAGTTTCATGTGTAAACAGAGTGATTAGACAAGTTTATACATTATGATATGCTCACCGCAAGTGTAGCTACCATCTGTCACCATACAACTTAACTGCAATGTCATTGACTGCTTCCTTCTGCTGTGCCTTTTATTCGTATAACCTTTTCACTTGATTTAAGCACTTGCAATACCCTATTCAAGAGCTACAGTTTTAATTTACCTGTTTGGAGGTCAAGATAATTTCTATCTGCAATTTTACTATTGATTTTTCATGTACAGTGCTAACCTTGTCTAGTATCATTCATTCTTTCATTCCCTGAAATGACTGACTACCTAACATGTTCTGAGTAGGTTATGGGCCCCAAGGGTACAATACTGAATGAGAAGTCCTACTCAACAAATGTAAGAGATGGGGTTGGTGTTGTGGTCTTTCTGTCATTTTTGTTGTTGCTTACCTGAAATAAGAAGGAAGCATATAATGTGTTATTTGTTTCAGAGGTACAGATCTGTGATTCATCAGTCTTACACAATTCACAGTGTCCACCGTAGCACATACCCTCCCCAGTGTCTATCACCCAGCCACCCCATCCCTACCCCACCTCCACTCCAGCAACCCTCAGTTTGTTTCCTGAGATTAAGAATTCCTCATATCAGTGAGATCATATGATACATGTCTTTCTCTGATTGATTTATTTCGCTTAGCATAATACCTTCTAGTTCCATTCACGTCATTGCAAATGGCAAGGTTTCGGGTTTTTGTGTTTTTTTTTGATGGCTGCATAATATTCCATTGTGTATATATACCACATCTTCTTTATCCATTCATCTGTCGATGGACATCTTGGCTCTTTCCATAGTTCGGCTATTGTGGACATTGCTGCTATAAACACTGGGGTGCACATACCCCTTCGGATCACTACATTTGTGTCTTTGGGGTCAATATCCAGTCATGCAATTGCTGGGTCATAAGGTAGCTCTATTTTCAACTTTTTGAGGAACCTCCATACTGTTTTCCAGAGTGGTTGCACCAGCTTGCATTCCCACCAACAGTGTAGGAGGGTTCCCCTTTCTCCACATCCCCACCAACATCTCTTGTTTCCTGACTTGTTAATTTTAGCCACTCTGACTGGTGTGAGGTGGTATCTCATTGAGGTTTTGATATGGATTTCCCTGATGCCGAGATTAAGAAAAAAAGAAGAAGAAGAAGGAGAAGGAAGCAGTGATGCAACAGGAGCCAGCTTGTGGAAGGAGAAGCTGATACTCAAGGAAATATCTATCTGAGAGTCTCTACTTGCTTAATTTTTTAAAAAAGACATAAGGCTGTTCCTATGTATTGAGAAGGAAATGGAGGTGCCTCTTAAATAGGGATTTGAGATTCACACTGCCTACTCAATGAAAATAGAAAGAAAAATAGGAAGGCAAGGACAGACTTGGAAGGACAGGAGTTTGCACAGACCTGTGACACTAATACCATTTCCGAGCTCAGTGCAACAAGTAGAATCAACAATCATCAACGTGCCATTGTATGACTCTCTGTCCCTTTTCTACTTTGTATTTGTTCTCACGTCTTCATCAATGTGTCAGTGATTTATGCTAGCATTTAAAAGGAAAGCTTAATTTAAGAACAAACCATGATTATGTGATGTGTCATTAAGTAAATTAGAAAGTGGTGGTTAAACTAAAATAAGTAGTGAAGACAGTAGGCAAAAATACCTGTAACATTAATCACACAATAGAATGTTTTGCCAAGAATATAAATGTTACTTTAATGTATTCTGATAATTATGGATAAGAATTAAAAATAGCACTATGTTCTTACAGAAAAAAAAACTAGATGTTAATATTAAAGTTTTAGAAAGTCATAACAGGAAGACATTTTAATCAAAATGCAAAATTTCAGTCTTCTAAAGCAGTTGTTTATTTGGATGCAACTAATTTATGAAATGGGAATGGGGATAAAGTTTTATTTTGGTGCTATATTCTCGTGTGCCCTGTATTTCCCACCACATGTTCAAACCTAAGGAACCCTGAACTTCACTCCTGTCAATGAATAAATGACAGATAAATAGCCTGAATTGAAATGCTTATGTATCACAGGGAATGGACCATTATGTAATCATGTAAGAATCCATAATCTTTAGCCCACAGATAGCAAAGGTCATGTTTTGGGGAAAGATCCATTCATTCACAAAGTGAGTATATTAGTAAAGTGAGTCTTCAGAAAGCACAACCTTAATAAAATTCTCTTCTCATTTTGCTATGTTTTCTGGATAGTCCATGGAAACATAAGCACATGCCACTTCAAACTTGATTGACAAAATGACCCTGTTTGCCAAGGACAGGACTTCCATGACTCAGGAAAGCTGTTTTAAAACCAAGACAGCCTTGGGCAGATCAGAACAAGTCCGTCACCCTTCCTAAAGCTGACCACCTCCATGTAAAATGATCAGCTCTTCAAACCCCCGGAGAGAGAGTATTGACATCCTTTAGCTGGATTACCCAACAGGGCACCAGCAAAGGAAGGAAGCCAGAGAATACAAAAATTTATAAGAAATTATTTGGGGGTTAAAAAAAAAAAGCACTGAGGAAGTCAGTATGGAAAATCTTAGAACTTTGAATTTGTTAGACTTCCGTACACTATTTACAATGTGAATTGACTTAGAGATGGCTGGATGGGACCACCATACTCTGGATGTGCTCTTTGGGCTCAGTCAAGATACAGTATGTGGAGGGACAGCAAGAACATTTCCAATTATACATGATGTTATAATTTTCCTTTGGAACAATGGGGGATGATTTCAATAGAATGAAACATAGCAATATGTGTAAAAAAAATCAGAGAGCATTTCTTTCTCAAATTACTGTTCTTTCCTCAATTTGTTAATGAACATATAAAAAGAGTACTTTGACACAATAATAAGCACTAAATTGGTAACCTACATTTTTTCCCACACTTAAGCCACAAACATCAATTTCTAATACAGTTAAGCCTTTCAAATTGAAGGTGAAGTGTAAGGTGTATTATTGATTATAAATATATTATGATAAAAAAGTTTAAAAACAAAAAAGTCATTTCCAATTCTGTTCTTTTGGAAAATACTTGAGCTTATATTAGTTATGACTTAGATGATTGGAATTTTTCATGGTCAGAACACATAATAGGTCCTTTAACAGGTTTTTTAAATGATAAATAAAAATTTATTATATCTTTAAAATGTATTCCCAGCTGATAGTCATGAATTAGAAAAAGTTGTAGATACTCTCATTTATCAGAGTCACTGCTAAAAATATTAAATAAATATGAATTTGAATCTAGCTTGCTTATGATCATTATTAGCTCAATTATTTTAAAAATCTAGTTATTTACAAGTTCTGGACTCACAATGCTCTGACCTTTAAAGATGCATCATTCTTGATCCCTGTCTGCATTAACAGTATTTTTTTCTTATTTGAAATTCTCAAGTATTTCTAAAGGTTAGTTACATGACAAAGCCAGATATGGTTCAAGAAAATTTATCAATAGAGGTAACAGTCTAGTGAAAATCCATTATAGCAGCTTGCAAAAAAAAAAAAAACAATAATAACTGTCTAAAATTCAGACCATAAACAACCTAATAAGCTGGTAAGAACTGAGTTCTAGTCCCAGTTCTGTCATAAATGAACTTTGTGTTTTGGGGAAAGCACTTAAACCCTCTGGGTTGCATTTTTAATTTCTAATAATGGAGTAAACTTTGGTATGTATAAACATGTTAACATATCTTTACCCTTAAATATATATTTTAAAAACATATATAGTTTTTAAAAGAGAAAACTATGCATAATATTGTTTTAAAGGAAAACTCATTATAACATAAAACATATACACATACATAATTTCTCAATCTATTTAGTCACCTAATTTTAATTCTGCGGATGGATTGCTGGAAGGGTTATTATCAGATGTTGACATATTTGTTTCTGAGTAAGGGATAGTTTTCTTTTATGCTTTTTTTTTCTTTTTACTGTTTTTGGATGTTTTTGAATTACATGAATTTTTTTTTGTTTTTTGTTTTTTGTTTTCCAGTAGTTGTACTATTTTGTATTTCTGCAAGCAATTATACAAGAATTCCTATTGCTTCACGTCCTCACCAAGTTTTTTTTATTTTATTATGTTGTGTTAATCACCATACATTACATCATTAATTTTAGATGTAGTGTTCCATGATTCATTTTTTGCATATAACACCCAGTGCTCCATTCAGTACATGCCCTATACCACACACAAAAATATAGACTCAAAATGGTTGAAAGACCTAAATGTGAGACCAGGAGTCCATCAAAATCCTAAAGGAGAACACAGGCAGCAACCTCTTCGACCTCGACCACAGCAACTTCTTCCTAGAAACATTGCCAAAGGCAAGGGAAGCAAGGGCAAAAATGAACTATCAGGACTTACCAAGATTAAAAGCTTTTGCACAACAAAAGAAACAGTCCACAAAACCAAAAGACAACCGACAGAATGGGAGAAGATATTTGCAAATGACATATCAGATAAAGGGCTAGTATCCAAAATCTATAAAGTACTTGAATGTTTTATATTGACCAAATTTTTTCCACTAAAGCAATAAAACTTTTTACCTAAAAAAGGTAAAATTTGATCAGCTGTAAAAAAAAAAATTAATACATGAAAAATAGAATTCTGATCAAAGTAACACCTACAAAGAGTTGAAAAGCCAAATAGTGACAAAAAGCTTAAAATGAAACGGAAGTTCTCATTGCTCCTCCTTATTGGCTCCTCTTCCAGGAACTCACTGCCTCCTCCTTCCTCCCAGGGGCAACCATTTTCCAGTTTTTTAACAACCTAACATCCTTCCAGTTTTTACCTCCGCTGACTCATCTGTTTTTTAGTGTTATTTGTAGCCATTTATTTAACATTTTAGCTGAGTTATTTCCCTACTCACCTCTCATTCTCCCAAAAAATAGGTATTAATTTTTGGCTAACATCCTATTTGGATCCGCTTATAATGTAGAAAATTCCAAGAGAGTGTCATTCCTACCCTAACCACAAGAAAAGCTAGGTAATTCCATAACATGAACAACTGTATAAACCCCTCTGAGAGCTGACATCTCAAGGCAGCCAGATGACCTGAACAACAAAGGGTACAAGGGCCTCCAAGAAGAAATGCAACACAGAGAATATTTCACCTGAGACAGAGCAGAATAGTAAAAGGCGGCAGACATAAAAGCAGGTAAGAAGAAAAAATTGAAATTTTTTAAAGGCCACGGGCTAATAGGACAGTTTAGAATCCCCAGTAGTCTGAGTCATGCTCTCTCCAGCTCTCTCCTACCAGAGGGCAGGGAGGAGACAAACATTTTATGGTTGACATTCTCCAAAACTATGACACACACACACACACACACACACACACACACACATCACTCTTAATCAATAAAGCAGTTAAGACAGCCTGATTCAGTATGGGCCTACATTTTAGGCATATCACACAAGGAATATTTTAAAAATAAAATGCTAAAGCTTGTAGTGAAAAGGGATGGAAAGAATCCATGAACAACTGGAGAATTTCCAAAAAGAAACTACAAGAAAAAGTCAAAAAGTCAAATGGAAATGCTAAAAATCCTAAAAATGAAAAACATGACATCAGAGATGAAGAATTTCTTAGATGGGCTCACCAGCCCACTGGACACAACAAAGGAACAAATCAGTAAACCTGAGGGTATGTCAAGAGAAAAATATCTCAACTGAAATATGAAAAAAAAACAATGTGAAAAAAAAGTGTACCAAAGATCTAGGCACCAATATTGCACAGTTGAACACAGATGTAATTAGACTTCTCAAAGGGGAAGAGATGGAGAATTAAACAGAAGAAATATTTGAAGACCTAATAATCAAGATGTAATTTTCCAAAATTAATGGAAGACAAAGGCCACAACTCTAGATTCTGGGAAAAAACCCTTAGGCAGGATAAATAGAAAAATAAAAACAGGTACGCCATCACAGTCACCTGAGTAAGAAATAATACATATTTTACACAGAATCGTGCCCTATTAAAGAAGAAGGAACATTTCCTACCTCAGGATTATCCTGCTTCCAAAACCAGATGAAGACATCACGAGGATGGGCATAAAGTTACAGTTATTCAAGGTAAGTAATTTCCAGCGATCTGCTACTCTGCCTAGTGCCTATAGCTAACAAGAAGGTATTGTGTACTTAAAAATTTGTTAATTGTTTTACCATTAAAAACAGGGAAGGACCCAGGGAAACTTCTGGAGGTGATAAATATGTTTATTCCCTCAATCGTGGTGATGGTCACATGAGTGTATACATTGGTGCTAAAGAGAAGGAAAAATTCTTCTCTACTCTTCAAGGTGTTCCAGCTGGACTAAGAATTAGATTTACTTAAAACAGATTAACAAGAGAAAAAAATAAAGTTTTATTACATGTGCACAGAGGCCCAATAATGAAACTGAGACATAAACAAGTGACCAAGGCAGGCAGGTTTTATACTTTTTAGACAAAGAGACAATATATCTGTGAGGAACTGACAGCACAAAGAAAACTTAACTTTGGGAACTTCAGTTAGTAAAGAATTCCAAACAGGATTTAGGCTGTGGTAGTAAATTAGTAAAAAGTAAAAAGAGTTGTTTATACAGGCTTCTCGGCCCTGAATTTCCTATCTCTGGTGATAAGGATGTCTCTTTACCTCCTGGCACAGAGAGGCTACATCTCACATGGGAGATTTATTTCCTGCTTGCAGGGGCGACAGAGGAAGGTCTGAGTGTCCCTCTTGAATAGCTGTCTCTCACATTACTTTTGTTTAAAATAATCAATATGCCAAAGGGCACACTGGGGCAGCCTGCCCTTGTCCCCTAGAGTGCAAACTCACCAAATTATATGCGCTAATTATGTGCAGTTTGGGGGAGGGGAGATGTTATATGAAACCTCAGACCAACATTAATTGACATAAAACGCATGAGTCCTTAGAATGGTGTGTGGCATATAATAGGTCCTTAATATTATCAGTTTTCTTGGATTAGAAATTCTTTTTATTTTTAATTTTTTTTAAATATACAACTAAATCTTTGCACATGCTCCATTCATTTTGTGAAACTTTTTCTTACTTTACTCTTACTTTCTATAATATCCAGTGGCCACAAAGGGGGAGCACTAAAAATCATTCCCAATCCCACCATTCCTACCATGAATGCATAAGACATCAATATAGAGCAGTGATGGTATTGGTATAGTTTTACTGAGGTTTTCGTTGTTGTTGTAACTCGCCACTGCATCATAAATGCACCATGGATTTTGAAGAACCACTCAAAAAATCAAAAGGGTCCTCATTTGCACTTCTCTGACATGAATATTCCCCTACCTACATCACTCTGATGATAAGAAGGAGTTTTTGACTATGGTTCTTAGCTCTTTATTATAATTATGCTTATGATGAAAAAATATGAATATATATCTTAAGTCCCTTTCAATCATTATTCTCAATTCTAGTCCTTTTTCCTTTCTTCAAACATCACCCTGCTATGATTTTGTATGTTTAATGCATATCCTTTAGAGTCTTTCTCATAGATGATAGATATACAAATAGATATCTGCATATGGTATCTATAGGATGCATAGGACTGCATTGAGGATTATAATAATTCTCCCTGAGTATGCTTATGCAACCTGCTGTCTCCCTCAAAACATGTATTTTCAATGTGTCTGCATATTTGTTGTCAGTAAGCTATAGCATGAGACTGGGTGGATGGTAAAAAAATTCAGGCAGTTACTGTGTTTGATTCCATCATTATATTTTGCCAACAAATCAATGTATTTAAAAATCTTAGTCTATGTCCATTGAAACACTATTTCTAATAGCAAAAGGCTGAAAAAATATGAAAGCATAAACCAACACAAAATAAACAAAAACTCACCTCGAAAAGAAGGGGAGAAAGAGAAGGGAGAAGGCAGGGATGGAAACTTGACCTCTAAATGCCTTTGTTTTATAGTTTGACTTGGTAACAATAAAACGCTGTTTCATAACTTTTTAGTTAAAATGTAAAACAAACAAATGAATCTAACCGAATATCAAACTGGGGCATGACCACATAAAGAATTTTATCAAATGACTATAAAGCACATATTTTGACTATTCATCCCTTGGGGGACATGTCCTGAGGCCAAAAGTACTACCAAAGGATCTTTCAATAGTTTTTGTTGGGAAAGATTTGGGTATTATTATTACTTTGAAATTATTCTACATACTTTGAAAGATTAGGCAACTGGGAAATTGTCTTAGACTGAGTTCCTAGAAAGCTTAAAGCAAAAGATTTTGTGTAAACATTTAATCTGGGAGTGCAATCCTGGGAAAACAAGAATGAGGGGGTGAGGGAATGAAGTTAGAAAGGAGAGCATTGATATAAGAGAATGTATTCCAAAGCCAGCCAGAGCTTTAGGACATACTACTTTCTTGGTCTGGCAGAGCATCTTTAAGAAGTCATTGCCAATCAGGGCACCTGGGTGGCTCAGTTGGTTAAGCCTCTGCCTTCGGCTCAAGTCGTGATCCCAGGAGATCCTGGGATTACGCCCCACGTCCAGCTCCCTGCTCAGTGGGAAGTCTGTTTCTCACTCTCCCTCTCCCCCCTCCCTCTGCCTCTGTCCCCCATGCCCCCACCCCCACTCATGTTCTCTTTCTCTCTCTGTTTCAAATAAATAAATAAATAAATAAAAATTTTTAAAAAAGAAGTCATTGCCCAGCCACATGCAGAAGAATGAAACTGGACCATTTCCTTACACCACACACAAAAATAGACTCCAAATGGTTGAAAGACCTAATGTGAGACAGGAGTCCATCAAAATCCTAAAGGAGAACACAGGCAGCAACCTCTTTGACCTCAGCTGCAGCAACTTCTTCCTAGAAACATCGCCAAAGGTAAGGGAAGCAAGGGCAAAAGATAAGAAGCTTTTGCACAGCAAAAGAAACAGTCAACAAAACCAAAAGACAACCAACAGAATGGGAAAAGATGTTTGCAAATGACATATCAGATAAAGGGCTAATATCCAAAATCTATAAAGAACTTATTAAGCTCAACACCCAAAGAACAAATGATCCAATCAAGAAATGGACAGAAGACATGACAGACATTTCTGCAAAGAAGACATCCAAATGGCCAACAGACACATGAAAAAGTGCTCAACATCGCTAGGCACCAGGGAAATCCAAATCAAAACCTCAATGAGATACCACCTCACACCAGTCAGAATGGCTAAAATTAACAAGTCAGGAAACGACAGATGTTGGTGGGGATGCGGAGAAAGGGGAACCCTCCTACACTGTTGGTGGGAATGCAAGCTGGTGCAGCCACTCTGGAAAACAATATGGAGTTTCCTCAAAAAGTTGAAAATAGAGCTACCATATGATCCAGCAATTGCACTACTGGATATTGATCCCAAAAATACAAATGTAGGGATCCAAAGGGGTACGTGAACCCCGATGTTTATAGCAGCAATGTCCACAATAGCCAAACTAAGGAAAGAGCCAAGATGTTCATCGACAGATCAATAGATAAAGAAGACGTGGTATATACACACACACACACACACACACACACACACACACACACACACACACACACACAATGGAATATTATGCAGCCATCAAAAGGAATGAAATCTTGCCATTTGCAACAATGTGGATGGAACTCGAGGGTATTATGCTGAGCAAAATAAGTCAATCAGAGAAAGACATGTATCATATGACCTCACTGATATGAGGAATTCTTAATCTCAGGAAACAAACTGAGGGTTGCTGGAGTGGTGGGGGTTGGGAGGGATGGGGTGGCTGGGTGATAGACATTGGAAAGGGTATGTGCTATGGGGAGCGTTGTGAATTGTGTAAGACTGTTGAATCACAGACCTGTACCTCTGAAACAAATAATACATTATATGTTAAAAAGAAGAAGAAGAAGAAGATAGCAGGGAGGGAAAAATGAAGGGGGGAAAATTGGAGGGGGAGAGGAACCATGAGAGACTATGGACTCTGAGAAACAATCTGAGGGTTCTAGAGGGGAGGGGGGTGGGGGGATGGGTTAGCCTGGTGATGGGTATTAAAGAGAGCATGTACTGCATGGAGCACTGGGTGTTATATGCAAACAATGAATCATGGAACATTACATCAAAACCTAATGACGTAATGTATGGTGATTAACATAACATAATAAAAAAAAGAAAGATGTCATTGCCAAGCAAAAATAAGTAAGTGGGACTACATCAAACTAAAAATCCTCTGCACAGCAAAAGAAACAATCAGGAAAATTAAAAGGCAACCTATGGAAAGGCAGAAAATGCTTGCAAACTGTCTATCTGAAAAGGGGTTAATATCTAAAATATATAAGGAACTCATACAACTCAATAGCAAATAAAACAATCTGATTAAAAATAGGCAAAGTACTGGAATGCACAATATTTCCAAGGCATGCAAATAGCCACAAAGTACATGAAAACATGCTCAACATCACTAATCATCAAGGAAAATAAAATCAAGGAAATTTTTGAAGATCATTGATATTGGCTCAAAAGGAGAAAAGAGCCAATTTGTAGCAGTATTTTCTGGCTAGAGTTGGAACAGTTTATGTATCCAAAAGAAAAACAATTGCAATAATTAAGTGAATCAAAGTCAAAATCCATGAGTTAATGACACACAGGAAATAAAAGAAACAAAAAGAAACATGAAATCTTCATTAGTCATCTTTGGAGGTTGCCAGCATGAAATAACCCTTCTGATGATTGGTGAGTAAGGAAAAAGAGTCAAGCATTTATCTTGACCTTACTTTTTGAATTGCATTTCCACAACCGAGTAGTTAATGAAGAAATGTCTTTCAAGATATACGAATATCACCTAATAACTGCTGAAAGAATGATATCACCGATTTGTAACCCCATAGTTAAATAATGGATCTAGATCGAGACAATTACTGATAACTTAGGGGGAAGTTTGACAGGGGAACTTCATAATAGATGAAATAGTTGGCCAACAATGATCCCACCAGTAGTATTAAAATCATCAAATATACCTATTGCTTCTCTTGATATGATGCAATAGAAAATACACAAAACTACCCAAGAAGTATTCTTGCCTATAAAGCTACCCTGAATCTAATCAAGCTTTTAGATTGAACTACCAGTTAACAGAAAGTTTAGGGAATAAAAGAATATGATCATTGACACCATGAAAATGCAATCAGCCAAATTCAGAATCCAGTACAAATAACATGGCTTCTACAACAAAGACATGTCATAAATAAATAAGGGAGAAGGGGTAACTCTTCATATAGGTTAATGGAAAATTAAGAGCTCTAACATTGAAATGTAATATAGGGACTTGCATTAGATCTCCAGTCAAACAACTACTAAAAGATAATTTTAAGGCAGTTGGGAAATTTGAGAGGGATGTTAGGCATGATAATGGTGGAAAAGTTAAGCATTTCTTTAAAAGAGATCTCTGCGAAAGAAACCTAATCCCTATGTTATATGATATGACACCTGAACCTGGCCTTAAATACGCCAGGAAAAAAAAGTAGGATTTGGACATATGAGGCAATGTTGGCAAAATGCTCCTAACTGTTGAAACTGGAAATGACCTATCATTCTATCCTCTCTACTTTTGTGTAGGTTTGAAAATCTCTGAAATAAAAATTCAATTATAAAATTTTAAATGTAAACACATATATCGAAATTATTTTTGTAATACATGGTCTTTTCAAATTGGATGTCTTTCTAATTCATATGATCATAATCTTGTCATACAAGGGTAATGTGCAGTTCATTCCAACCCTTCAATAAGAACACTTCCATAAGAATCTTGCATAAGCCTCCATAAAGGACGTAAGATAATGCTCATCTCAGGTCCATCTTCATTGAGGGTACATATCCTAGCCTGTAGAACCCAGTCGTTTTTTGGGTTAGAGTATGCAAGCCATCCTCATTCTGTCTCCAACAGAAATTGAGGCTGATGTGGGCATAATAAAAATCTGTAACCCACAATAGCACAACCTATGTTTCACTTTGTCAGTGGTCTCATACATGAAGTTGTCAGATCATAGGTGGAAAAGAAGATGTAGGTAGTACGGCTGTTCCTTTACATATAATGATACTGTTAAATTTCACTGCCTGAGGGAATTCCAACTTGAGAAATGCCACTATGAATAGCAATATTGAATGAATTTTTTTCTTAGTATTCATCGTTTCGACAGAAGCACGTGCAAGTGTAAAGTGATACTTCTAGGTCTATGAACAGAGGTAAGCAAAAAGAAATATCCTTAAAAATATGTTCATTAAGAGAGTTGTACCAGACTTCTAGTTTTCAGCCATGCGTGTGTTATCAATCTTCCAGTTCAATGACAATGACCGTTCAGCCATGCAAGGTTTTACCATGTAATACCACACTTGTCTAGCCATTTAGTCATTATCTACCATTTGGAAATCAGTTGTAAGTGGTGTCAGAAGAGAGGGAGATGAAGGTGGAAGATTTGTTCCCAGTAATTCAGTTTAAAACAAAATTCAAATAATTGCTCAATTCAGTTCTCTTCCCAGGTTACACAAATTCACCATTTTGGCAGCAATTAAAATTGCATATATTCACTATAATTGAACAGGAAGAGTAAATATTTCAAAACCTAGGGAAAATTTTCTAACTATGCTCTCAGAAATTTGATCCCTGTTTCATTTTATTGTTTCTCTTCAGTAGAAAGGGATACAACCAAATCTTGACCAATTATTCTAGCAGTGCCTAAGTATCAGTTCCAAAATTTTTAATGCATATTTAAAAAGAACTTTACAAAAAAACACTACTTTTTTTACTACTTCTTTTCATTTTTTTTATTATTTCAGTTAGCCGGTATATAGTACATCATAAACCTACTTTTTTTTTTAATTTTATTATGTTATGTCAGTCACCATACAATACATCATTAGTTTTTGATGTGGTGTTCCATGATCCATTGTTTTCATATAACACCCAGCGCTCCATGCAGTACGTGCCCTCCTTAATACCCATCACCAGGCTAACCAATCCCCCCAACCCCCTCCCCTCTAGAACCCTCAGTTTGTTTCTCAGAGTCCATAGTCTCTCATGGCTCATCTCTCCCTCCAATTCCCCCCCTCATTTTTCCCTTCCTTCTCCTAATGTCCTCCAGGCTATTCCTTATGTTCCACAAATAAGTGAAACCATATGATAATTGACTTTCTCAGCTTGACTTATTTCACTTAGCATAATCTCCTCCAGTCCCATCCATGTTGATGCAAAAGTTGGGTAGTCATCCTTTCTGATGGCTGAGTAACATTCCATTGTATATATGGACCACATCTTCTTTATCCATTCATCTGTTGAAGGGCATCTCGGCTCTTTCCACAGTTAGGCTATTGCGGACATTGCTGCTGTGAACATTGGGGTGCATATGGCCCTTCTTTTCACTATATCTGTGTCTTTGGGGTAAATACCCAGTAGTGCAATTGCTGGGTCATAGGGTAGTTCTATTTTTAAATTTTTGAGAAATGTCCACACTGTTTTCCAAAGTGGCTGTACCAACTTGCATTCCCACCAAGAGTGTCAGAGGGTTCCCCTTTCTCCACAACCTCTCCAACACCTGTTGTTTCTTTCCTTGTCCATTTTTGCCATTCTAACTGGTGTGAGGTGGTATCTCAATGTGGTTTTGATCTGAATTTCCCTGATGGCTTATGATGATGAACATTTTTTCATGTGTCTGTTAGCCATTTGTATGTCTTCTTCAGAGAAGTGTCTTTTCATATCTTCTGCCCACTTTTTGACTTGATTATTTGTTTTTTGGGTGTTGAGTTTGAGAAGTTCTTTATAGATCTTGGATACCAGCCCTTTATCTGTAGTGTCATTTGCAAATATCTTCTCCCATTCTGTGGGTTGCCTCTTTGGTTTGTTGACTGTTTTCTTTGCTGTGCAGAAGCTTTTTATCTTGATGAAGTCCCAAAAGTTCATTTTTGCTTTTCATCATAAACCTACTTTTAACAAATAATTGAAAAATGAGACCTCAAATATTCAGGGTTACAAATATGTACAAATTTAATTACCCTCTTAACAGCAAGAGACAAAAAGAAAAGAAAAAAAACTCATGGTTTGAGGTGACTTAGTCTTTACTGAACATTGGAAATCTCATCATTTCTCTGTTTCAAAGCATTGTAAATGAGAAGTTAACATTGGAGTCACTGCATTTGGGAAATGGAAGGAATCTTAGAGGAAGACATCAGGTTCTATCAGAAAAGTAGGGCACTCACATTTGTAGTTCAATAGAAAAAAATTAACATGTACACCTGGTTCTGTAGGTTGAACAAACCAACAGGGGAGAAGGTAAGAAAATCCTGAGCATAGCAGCTCTAAATAGTTTCTTTACCATCAGGACTGAAGGATGAGAAAAGGAGATAAGGTTGAGTCTAGGAAGTGACCCACAGAAACCAGCTCCACAGAGTGGGGGGCTGCCTGGTGGGGTTAGAACGATTGCTACATACCAACTATGGCTAAGAGCCACACAAAGTAGAAATAAAGGGGAAGATAATACTGGTCTCTCTCTCTTCCTGGTCTCCAGTTTTTCACTGGCATTCCTTCTCGGTAAAGCTTAATGAGAAGTTAGCTGACAAAGGAGTTGGGAATATGAATTTTTACAGACCAGTCTCCTTTAATACAGCACAGAGCAAGGGAAGCACAGGAGATATGAATCTGAGGATGAAGAAGCAAATAATTGGTAGAGATGCCAAATAGCTTGGATTCACATCCCGACTGTGGTGCTGCCCATATGTTGTAGGGTGTATTATTGAACTTCACCAAGTCTCATTTTCCTGAACTGTAAGATGGAGACAATAATAACTTTACATATCTCTCCAAGTTACCGTGAGAACTAAATAATAAAAGTATGTAAAAATCCTAGCTGACATCTAAGATCAGAGACTATGAGCATGGGCCATGTCTTGCTAGTTCACTGCTCTTCAACTACTCCCAACACAATAGTTGAGTAAATGAGGGATTGTGCAAATTATACTGTAGACTAGGTAATAGGTAGCTATTTTAGATAACTGAATCTCAACTCCAACTTGGCCATCAACTTCCAGAGGGACTGAAATTCCAGCTTACAGCCATCCGAAGAATCTGCAGTTTTCACTGATAACAGATAGTTATAGGGTAGGGATTCAGCCAAGGAACCTACACCATTGAAAAGAAGACACTTCATAGGAAGCTTAGGTTTTCAAAGGGATGCAAATCTCAGTGCTGCTTTTTTCCAGATCTGAAAGAGAAAATGCAGTTTACACTTCTTTAGCAAAATTGGCATGCATTTGAACATTGTGAATAATCATCAAGGATTTTATTTTCAGAGAAAGGAAATTATCAGAAAATTGTCCCGATATATAACTAACTACCTGCTTCCTGATTAGAAGACCCTTATGAATGAGAAAACACTTAAAATGGAATTTCAATTTTATTTAAAAGAAAAGTGCCATTTCTAGGTGGCAAATTAAAAAATATGTGTTTGTGTTCTCTCTTCCCCAAAATACCAATCAAATAACAGGAACATTTTAGTTCTTTTTTTCTTAAGATTTTATTATTTATTTATTTATTTATTTATTTATTTATTTATTTACTTATTTACTTATTTACTTATTTGAGACAAACAGAGAGAGTATAAGCAGGGGAGGGTGGTTTGGGCGGGGTAGGGAAAGGCAGAGAGAGAAGTAGACTTCCCGCCACCAAGCAGGGGGCTCCACACGGGGTGGGGCTCCACATTGGATCCCAGGGCCTCAAGATCATGACATAAGCCAAAGACAGACGCTTAACTCACTGAGCCACCCAGGTGCATCTGAACACTCCAATTCTAAAATGGAAAAGATAAGAAACCAATTGCCTGTGCCTACCCCACTCCAAGCAGGGAGATAGAGACAGAGAGAGAGATTGAAGAGAAAGAGAGAGAGAGATTGAGAGAGACAGAATGAAAATCAGTAATGCATATTCCACTTAAAATGACACTGGATCTGTAACTTGAAGTGACAATATACAGGGAATCAGTGACAAATTCAGTAAAGGAGAAACTCAGATGTGGGAAGATGTCAAAAAAGGACAAGACAACTGTGCTGCAGATCTCAGACAAAGCTGACAGCAAAATTACCTAAAGTGTTATCAGCAATCCTGGAGTGGCAAATACTATCGGTTGGCTCATTTAGCAACCATGCCAACCTCCTTTGCTATCCTTCAGTGTAGAGGACAGAAAGCAAGGGATTCAATCCCTCACCTCTCATAATAAATAGAAAACAATAGAAAGAAGGGGATAGGAGCATCAATCAATAAAGGCTATCCATAAGGTTTAGAAGTCTGAAGTATACTGAAGTGGTTGATGGCTGAAAGAGGAGAAACTATACACATGAGAGACATGGAGGTGGTTAACGGCTCTGTGCTGGGGAAAGAGATTAAAATTTAACAAATGGGTGTGGGAGTTAGGATTGGCCTGAACACCTGGCTCTTAGTCCCTAAAGTCTGCCTACTGAATGGCTTCCCCTAGTGACCCACTCCCACTTCCCCCACAGGCAGGAAATGAGGCGGTCCCTGTGGCTTTGGTTCCCCAGGGGAGAGTCTTCGGCTAAATGTGCAGCTCTCCTCTTGCTCACAAAGAGCAAATTCTAATTGTCAAGAAAACCCACCCCTGTTTACAGAGTTCAAAATCAGCCTACAGAGCACAGATCTACCTACACTGAAGCAAAGGTGACCCAGATTGGCCACTGAGACATTCAACATTAAATACAGAAAGACAAACAATGATCCACAACAGACATATGAAAGAAAGCCAGAAACTGGAAAGCAAAAGCCCAAGGTAAATAAATAAATAAGCCTAAGGGAAATAGATAAGTCAGGGAATAGAATAAATCAATTAGAAAATTATAAAAACAAACTCCAGTTACTGGAATATGAAGTTAAATATACCTAACATATATGCATTTTACTATATGTAATTGATACATATTTAATAGACTTCACTATATTTAATGTAATACAAGTAAATATATAGATATGCTTTTTTTCTCATGAAAGTTTAAGGACATGGCCTCTGTAACCAGGCTGCCTGGGTTTTGAATCCTAGCTCTAGGATTAAATTGTTTTGTTCTTACAAAGTACATTTAAAACAATGTAGTAATTTAAAATGCTAACCCCATATAGTTGTTGCAAGGATTAATGAGTTCCTCTGTGTACACATTTATGCCTCCACCTCTTTAGCTCTATGGAAGTCTGCTCTATTACCATAGCATTTACGGCAACTTCCAGGACAAAAACAAAATGGCAGAGAACGGGAGAACAGGTCAACAACAGAAAGGATTGTAGCTAAAGTCCAACTTCCAGGTAATAAGATGATCCTGTTCATTGTGAAATATTTGTAATGCCCCCCCCCCCACCCAAGCAGAGTGACAGAATTTAGGAGACAGAAATGAGAAGAAAGTCAGAAGAAAAGGTAAGAGTATCAATACCTTCAGCTTCCTTGGTAAGGTGTCAAATGTCAGTAGAACAAGGCATCTAGATGAAATATTCCATTTTAAAATAAACAGGTTACCAACTTACAGGGAATTGGCAGGGAGGAAGAACGGGAGAGTGATGGGTAGTGAAACCCCATCTTTCATTTGGAGGAGTTGAAAGACCAAGAAGTTATAGGGTAAAAACAATCAGTGTGAACAGAGTAACCTCCCAAGAGAGTAAAAACTGGAATGGTTAAAATGGGTTGCCTCTGGTTAATGGAGAGAAGTGGGAAAAGTTGAGGTGGGAAACTGTTTTTTTTTGTTACTAGTTCCTCTGTATTCTTTGCTTACTTTTCCTTGTGTGTCTATTATTTGATATAAAGTGTTTTATAAAACAGAAACATCCTTTTTGCTATAAACTTTTGATGGCAGAGTGTGGGTCTTACTCCTTTTATTCTTCATCATAATTTTATTTCTAATCTTGAAAATGCATCTTTAAATGGTTGTTTTCCATTTTTCCCCCAATGCTATCATTAAAATAATAAGCAATTCTGTGGGTAAAGAATAAATCATTCAAGGGCTGAGACACTGGAATGAAATGATTAAATCACCACAGAAAAATTAAGGCTCTAATTTAGCTGCTATATATGCAAGAATATCCAAACTTTAAAACCATATGAATTTTTAAAAATTATTTATGGATTTCACTGAATTAATTACAAAGTATTGCTCTTGATGAGAGAAGTGAGTCTATGTTATTTTTATCTTATTTTTCATCTCATCTTAAGTGTAAATGTTGGGGGATTAATATTTGAGCAGATACAAATAAGACTACTCGAAATCCACAAAATAACATGTTTATGTTAAAATAACACATAGATGTCCCTTCTCCTTAATAGGTAGCTTCCTAAAGCTGATATCTCTACCCTGCCTCCCTTTCTTCTTCAGATACGCAACCCCCTAATGTTCTCTAATTCTCAAGGCTTCCAGTGAGCTATTCTTCGTTTGGTTCCTTGTACTCTTGTGTCTCTCAGTCAGCATGGGACACAATTGGCCAACCCCCACTTCTCCATCCTTCTCTCAAGACATCCAGCATGATTCATTGCTTTAGACAGAATGACTCACAGGACACATCCACAGTGATTCACCCATTTCCTCAACTTCCAGACTCCTGCTCGACCACACCACAATTCCATAGTTCCAGATCTTTCCAGATTCTAAGTTCCTCAAATATTCAACTTTGTTTCCATCCACATGGTGACTAGAACAGTACTGGGTAAATAATAGATAATAATAATAATAAATAAATAATAGATTCATAAGGTATTACTTTTTATTTTAAACTTTATTTTATTTTAAACAGAATCCTGGTATCTGTATTCTAGATCAGTAACACAGTCCTGTCCAAATGTGATAACCTCTGTTTTTGTGCAATTGTTTTCTCCTATTTTGATTTGTTTTATTTTACTTATAACTTTTCCCAGTAACCTAAAGATTTTCAAAAACACGATATTTTTGTGGTGCACATAATGTATATTGATTTTCTGTTTCAAAACATCACCTAAAGCGATATGCAAATGCAAGTCCAAAACACCAACATATAAATTATTTTGTAATATACCAAACTTTTAAAATTTATAATATATATCCCCATCATATCTTCAAAATCTCTGAGTTCACTTGCAGTGAAAGACTGGTATCTAGTAATGCTATTTAAAATGAAATAGGTTTTGGAAATCCTTACATTTCAGACCAAATACCTAATTTGTAGTCTTCTGGCAAAGACAAGCTTTGGCTTTTCTTCTTTAGCTTGGAAAGAATGTGACAAAATTATCATTTAGGAAAATTAGTCTTTTGGTGTTAAAATATCTATCTCTGTATCTCTACTGTATCGAGGAGTTTCAACTTGGGTCTAAACAGGAAAATGTTTTATTTTTTTTTTTCAGTAACTGTTCTCAAATTGAGCTAATATTCATCCTACCTTTCCCACTGTGTGCTTTAATGACACTTTGGCAAGATTCAGTCATTTTCCACTCAATTTCGCTTATTTGAAAAGCCTCATTTTCAGCAGTAAAGAGTCAGGACTCCAGCAGCTTGTGGGTAGGGCCGGTGGGGGAGTAGCTGGGAGGAGAGCTACACGTAGAAGGAAGGACTGCTTTGGACCTACCTCTCCCTCTGCCCTGTTCCAGGCACAAGCTAGTCCCTCATGCTGGGGTGATACGGAGGCAGTGGTGGAAAGGTAAGCTTCCCTCTCCTGACTGAAGAGAGAACAGTCCTCTCCTTCGGTCGATTGACACCAAGGTCCTTCATGTCACTGGCTCCCAAATGTTGCCATTCTTATGTGGAGGGGCCTTTTTAGAGGTTTCTACATTAAATAGGTAGTCCCAGCTCCAGATAGCCCTCTTCCATTAACACTTCTCACCCCCACCGGAAGAAATCTGCCCACTGCTCTGCATGGTGAGTTTTCTTTATCCAGCAAGGAACCTCTTGCATGGGGTACCTGAGTAAAGGCTTAAGCTCAGCTCTCTGTAGTGTCCACTGGACTTACAGTGAACTTATGTGTTCTTGGCATGCCCCTCCCAAATTTCTCCTTTACAATCTCACTCTTTCCCTGTGTTCTGAGGACACAAGGAAAAGTCAAGTCTCCTTGCTAAGCGACAACGACCACACCTGAACCCAAGTAACTGACAACTTGCTAGTGGGCTGGAGGGAAGAGACAGGTTTTTGACATTGATGGACTACGTTTTCTAATTTTTCACTCTAGCTAGAACGTAGAGAAAAATTAATGAATAGGGTAGACAAAAGAGGGAGTGAGTTCAATCAGAGTACCAAGAAGTAGCCAGCCTACAGGGATATGATGAAAATAGTCATCCGAACAGGATATGATGAGCAAATAATGAGGCAGATAAGACAAGAATAAGTCATGATGAGGAAAGCCACACTTATGGCAGAACGTGAAAGCACAGCTTGCAGATGGGAACCCAAACCAGAGAGGTGAGTGATTTGAAGCTCAGAACATAAGGGATTTCTCCGGAAAAGGAACCAAGCAGTAATTCCAAGCTGGTGGAAAATTCAAAGTGTGAGATTAACAGAAAAAAAAAAATGCCTTTAGGAAATCAGAACATGTCTATAATACGAAGGCTATGATACTGGGCAAATAGAGCCTGCCTCAAGTAGCAGTCTCCCACATGATTCTAGCTGGAAAAGGAACCACATCCAGGATGTGGCTAACTCAGGAAGCACAGAGAAACAACTTGCCATGCCTGCTGGTCCTGATAGCATGCATGGTATCATCAAAGTTTCCAAGGTCATTTACAGAAACAAGGTGAAAAGAGAAGTCTGCAGAGGGGCATTATTATCATTCATAATTACACATTTTAGATGTTTCAAACTATCAATGCATTACAGCAAGGAAATTATGAGGCTAAATTAAGGGTTTCTCCTGAGGAGAATGGAGATAATGAAGTCTATGTTGAATATAAACCAAAACCAATTAGCTCTCCAGCACTGCGGCACAGATTATAAATTCTACTGATGCAGTTTGAACCAGCAAAATAAGAAACTCTATAAACTTATTTATAAACACTAAAACAAGTCAGTCATAGGACAAACAAGCTCTCTTAACATCTAACGGCACATCAAATAATAAATCTTTTATTTACATTTGCATTCTGTTGATAAAAGAAGCAAACCGCTAATAATCAGATCTCCAGTGACCACTCCCCCTTCCCCCAATATAAGTCTATCACGAAAGGGAAGTAGGAGTCTCTAAATTTTTATGAGATAATGGTTGCTTCACTGACAAACTTAGGAGACACCTCCTAAATTATTGGAACTACTTTCCTCATCTCTTAGTTTGCAAACTTTTTGTGGGGCCCTACCACAGGATGCAAGGGCAAAGCAAATGACCTTGGGCTAGAGCAGTCAGTATATTTCTTTATGCTGCTTGGCTCGGGGATGGAAATGTGACCCAGCAGAAGAGGAGTGAATACTTGGACTTCCATGGGAACTATCCAAAAAGACTATTCAACTGCACTTCCAGTTGGAGGAATGGTTAAGGCACCTGTAATCCCCTTGCAACACCAGATTCCAAACCCTATTGCTAATGGAGCCAATATGGAAAAGGAGCTGAGAGATGGAGAGAAACATGGTCTGAAGCCATAGACTTTTCAGTTACAGAAGTCAATATCTTCCTTTTTGCTTGATTCAATTTAAATTGGTTATTCTGTTACTTGTCTGAGGAAAGTATCTTGATTGATACGGTATTCTGTACTAGTGAAGATGCCTAGCAGACATTACTCTCACTTATCCCATTTACATAGTATCTATTATCCATGGACATGGTTCTTGAACATGGGGTCTCACAGCCCAGTTAGGGAAAGGATATATGCCATATGAGCTAAACAACAACACAAGCCAATATGGGGTAAATGCCAAATGAAACACACCAGCTGTGTGGTGAGCACCACAGTAACAAGAGAGTGCAGCATGGTGCCTGTGATACAGCACTGCCCTTCGCCATCAGGGCCGTTAACGTTAGCCAGCATGGCTGTAATGTTTATCTTTACAATCCATGGAATTTTGTGTTTGCTGTATTTGGGGGTAAAATGACCAGCTATTAACTCCCGCACTGTAGATGCATAAAAATCTGACAACATCACAAGTTATAATCTAAATCCTCTCAACTCAACACATCCTAAAACTTCTAAAAATAACCTAAAGCAAAACAGAGAGCAAAGGAAAAATGACATATAGTAAGGGCCTTGGGTTTCACTTCCTTAAATTCCAATGAAATTTTAACTGTCACAAATGGGAAAATTATTTCTTTTAACTTTTTTATTCTGAAATAATCATAAGTTCAGAAGAAGTTGCAAAAAAAATAGTGTACAGAGAGATCTCATGTATCTGAGCCTCCCACAATGACAATATCCTGTACAACTAGAGCACAATGCATCAAAACCAGGAAATTGATACCACCACAATCCACAGAGCTCATTCAGATTTCATCAACATTTAATGCATGTGCTTGTGTAGAGGGTGTGGGGCTGGGGGGAGGGTGTAGCTCTATGTTGTTTCATCATCTGTATGGATACAAGGCACAGAACCATTCCATCACCATCCTCTACAGACACAACCACACCTACTTGCATCTTCAACCCCTGGCAACCACCAATCTGTTCTTCATTTTCCAATTTTGTCATTTTAAGAATTCCATGCAAATGGAATCATAAACACATAACCTCTGAAACTGACTTTGTTCATTCAGTATGACTCTCAGAGATTCATCCACACTGCCACAAGCACCATTGGTTTCTTCTTCCCTGTGAGCCCTATTCCTTGGTACAGATGCACCTCAGTTCTTTGGTCATTCACCCATTGAAGGACACATGGCTTCCTTTCAGTTTGTGACCATTATGAATAAAGCTGCTATGAACTTTCATACGTATTTTGTACATATTTTTGTGAGAAGATGAATCTTCATTTCTCTGAGATAAATGCCCAAGAACACAAGTGGGGAAAGACTTTTGACAGATTAAATCTTTTAATCATCCCGAAGATCTCCCTTCTCCTGTCTCTGACACTCTTGGGCTGCAAAAGGCAATTCAGTGCTGGCCTATTTAAGTTCTACCAGATGCGACATCTAATCCTTGGCTGAGCTGAGGGGCACAGCCTGTTTTTTCTGATTTTGAACTCAGTATACTGAACATTTGCTGAACCTACTGCCTAGTAACAAGCAGCTGAGAGTGGAATGATCAGATCTTCACAAACAGAAAAGCTTTAGATGCCAGCTAGGCCCACTTTAGTAGCTAGAAACAGCCACCAAGCTGGGACTCTTGCTTCACAGGCTGGTAAATAGTTCATAACATCACAGGCGGGTAAGATATTTTTTTAGGTCTCATAACCAAACCACCATCTACTATTTGAATTCCCAACATAGTATATGGCTGCTACCTGGTAAGCCCAGTTCTTTCTTTGTCTTGTGTTACATCTCCCAAAAACCATATTCATGAGGAAAGGAGCACGTCACTGACACATGACTGTTGTTGAATCACCAGTGAATTTCCATTCTACACTATATTGATCCTGTTTGTTCCTCCACTAAGAGACAACAAAGTTCACTTGCATTCCAGGGAAAACACATTCAATAGGCAAAGGAGGAGTAAAATACATTTCTTGAAGTGCACATTGAGTTTCTACTTACTTCGTTAACAAGGCAAAGATGGTCTCTCTCAATCCTTGTTTTCTGTGCTTGTGTCTGATCATAAACACATCCACCATAGGCCCTTGGGTGAGGACCCATGTGGGGAACCCTCCACATTCAGATACATCTGCCCAAAGTCCCAAATCATGCAATATCCCCAGTGAAAAAGGAGGAAACATGGATTCAATCACTTCTTCCACAAATGATGATTGAACGCTTATGATGTACGGGCCCCATGATAAAGGAGGGTGATTCATAGTGGTGAACACGACAGATAAAAACTGCCCACCTGAAGATTAGACAGGGCTCCATGTTGAGTTCAGATATTCAGAAACAGAAGGACCCAGTGCTTTGGCTGCGTGAAGAAGGGGCACAAACTTGAGTTAGGGAGGTGAAGGTTTCCTAGAGACCGTGAAGGGTCAGCTGACTCCTGGGAGATGAGTAGAGAATAGCCAGGTGATGGGAGAAAAATGGGGCAGGGAGGAGACACATTTCAGGCAGAGGGTGTAGAAGGCTGGAGGGAGGGGTTTTTTCAGCAATTGCTGGAGCAGCTGCTGCCAAACTGGGAGCAGGGCGGTCTCGGGGGAGGGTGAGAACAGATTAAAATCTGTTACCCAAGGAAGGGTTTTTGTTTTGTTTTGTTTTCTGGTTTTTTATGGTTACCTTTTTTGTAAACCATTTTCCTTAAATATATCTTTAGTATTTTATAAAAATAAAACATATTTGCTGAAAAAATCCAAACAAGATGAAATATTGTTCAGTTGTCAGTTTAGATTAAAAACCAAAGACGTAAAGGACAAAAAAAAATATCCACTGGTCAAATTCTTTCAGGGCAAAGTCCCTTGGGACTCCATGAGTATCCTGAACTCTGCGTGCCCTTCCACATCCCCAGATGCACACTTCCCTTCCCACCACCTGTTCCCCTCCCCCTCAGCATCAATTGCCCCTTTCTGTGCACTCCCAAAACATTTGACACTTTGTTATTAGTTAATATAAATATAATAGTAATAAGTATGATACTAATAATTATTTGCACAATCCAATTATTAATAATGATTATGTTAATATAATTAAATTATTTAATTAATAAATTAATGATAGTTGTATTAATATTGCACACATTATCAGAAAGTATTACAATGACTACTTCTTGGTATATCAGCCTTTACTGATAGCTGAACTCCTTAAAGAAAGACAAAATATGTGTAAGTTCTGGATCTCTGTCCAATCATTCCTTCATTTATTCACTTAATAAATATTTCTTGAGAACCTACTATGTGCCCAACCATGGTCTCAGTTCAGGGCACATATCAGTGAATATGTAGTCAACACTCCCTGCCCTCTTGGAGTCTACAAGAAGCACATAGTTCATAGAAAGACACTTCAATAGGTGTCTTTTTCCAGGAAAGGAGTCAAGAGGGCCTTCCAGTTGTCCGCCATTGCTGGGAGGAGCTTCTTTGAGGAGGTTTGAGTCTGCGCACCAGTATTCTCTTCAGTCTACATAAAAGCCTTATAAAAACTGACAGACTCAGGGGTGCCCAGGTGGCAGGGTGGGTTAAGCTCCCAACTCTTGGTTTCAGCTCAGGGCCTGATCTCAGGGTCCTGGGATTGAGCCCTGCACTGGGCTCTGTGCTCATCACAGAGTCCACTTGAGATTCTTTCTCCCTCTGCCCCTCCTGCTCATGCTCTATCTATAAAATAGGTAAATCTTTAAAAAAAAAAAAAAAAAGTTGATGGGCTCCCTCATAAGGGAATAGCTCTCTAATCCCTGTCAAAAACCCTTTCCCCTCCTGTTCTTCTCCTGTGAGAAATGAGGGTCACACTCTCTAAGGCACATGTGGAGTTTGCTTGGTCTGGGGCTAAACTGGGCAGTGGGAGATACTAGCACACATTTCTCCTCAGCTGTAAACTGCCCTCTCCCCTAATGAAGAGTCTGTGTCCCCACCTAAGTCTTTAAAACTGCATGCCAAATTGATCAAAGTTTTTTGGATCCTTTGAGCAGCTATTTTGTTAGTGAGCTTGTCTACCCCTTGCGAGGGCTGGAACAAAAGGAGTTTCAGTGTCCATGAATTTAGAGCTTTGACAATTTCCCATTTTAGTCTTTAGATCAGTGCATGGACCAGCACACTGATCTCTCTTTTGACCTATATAATAACTTAATTTTAGAGGCCTCATAGCCATTCTGGGCCACTAGCCTTGTGAAGGGCCCATGAATTTACCTCAGTAAGCTTGCCTAAATTTTAAGTCTCCTGTTTGAGAGTTTGGGAGCTCCCCCTTTCACTCTATGCTCCTGGATCCTTATGCAATGTCATGTGACCCCTCCCCAGAGCTCCATATTGTACTGGGAGAGGCAACCTTTGCTCAGACTTAAAGCAATTGGACCAGCCGGCTTCACTTATCCTTATGTAACAACAGAGATCGTCCAAAATACTCCTATTCCAGATGAATCTTCTCCAAGTGGGACAGCATTCTGAATCTCCAGATATCAAGTAGATGAAATAGTTGTTTTCTTCTTTAAAGTCCACCTCATCATACACCCTACTACAATTTCCAACCAGTATTTTCTAAACACATCTAATGATAATAATCACCTAGGGCACTTTAAAACAGATTCCCAAACCCGTCTCTATTTAGAATATGGCTTACTAAATTTGCATGGGATCAAAGAACCCATACTTTTTAACAGGCCCCCGAGTGATTATTACCACCATGCCAGTTTGGGAAATACTATCTTAACTAGTCATGTGTTGATTTAAAGTATTGATTTAAAATTTCTCATGAGGATGGAAATGAAGAATGTTTATGTATAGTGCATTTGAGTTTAAAACATTTAAGGGTTCAGATTTCTCTTCAAGATAATGATTTTGTGTATATACCCAGAGGTGGGATTGCTGGATCATATGATAGTTCTATTTTTAATTTCTTGAAGCATCTCCAAACTGCTTTACATAGTAGCCTTACAGTATACATTCCCACCAACCATATACAAGGATTCCCTTTTCTCTACAACCTCATCAATATTTATCTTTTGTCTTTTTTATAACAGCCATTCTTGCAGGTGTGAGTTATATCTCCTTGTGGTTTTGATTTGCATTTCCCTGATGATTAGTCATGTTGAGTATTTCTTCATATATCTGTTAGCTATTTGTATATATTATTTTGAAAAATGTCTATTCAGGTCCTTGGCTTATTTTTAAATCCAGTTATTTGTTTTCTTGCTATTCAGTTGTTTCATTTTCTTACATATTCTGGATATTAGCCCTTTATCAGTTGTATGTTTTGTAAATACTTCCTCTGATTCTGTAGGTTGTATCATCACTCTGTTGATTGTCTCCTTTATGATGCAGAAGCTTTTTAGTTTGACGCAATCTCATTTGTCTCTTGAGGAGAAATTTCATAACATGTTTCCCAAGTCTTCAACTTTTGAAGTGGAGGTGCATTAGAAAGTGCAGGGAATTTATATTTATAAAAACCCCGATTATTGTATGACTTTGACACCAAACACTAGCCCCCAAGATTTCATGGTTCGGTAGGAAAGCAGAAAGTAAACAGCTATCATTATAAAATGTACTAAAATGAAAGTATGCAATGGGTTCAGGGTGCTCGCAGGGTAATTTACTGGATTGTGGAGATCAAGGACGGCTTCTGGAAGGAAGTGATGTCTCAGTTGATCTCCTGAAACTCATTTTTCTCATTTTGTAAAATGGAAGTAAAAGCTTTATTGCACAGGCTTGTTATGTAGATTAAATAAGTTAACCTAGCACATTATTGGCCCTCAACAAGTATTAAACAACCTCCCCTTTTTCTTTTGGTTAAAAAGTCCTAAAAACCATCAATTCAAAGGAATACAGAGAACACAACATAGAGAAGTTTCTCCAAGTATAATGAGGCATAAAGTAATAATAACTAATGTACCTTAACCTTCCATTCTAAATATAAAACAAAATCTCCCCAGGTGCTGCTTTCTCCATTCGGTCTTCATTTAATCGTACATTATTTCAGAGTAAGAACTGTCTCCTCTATGTTCCGTGCAGTGCCTTGCCCTGTATCCAATATGCAGTTGGATAGGACTAAGTACATTTCATTTAAATTAAATTGACACACACACACACACACACACACAGTCTCTACTTTGCAAGTGATGTATAACCATTAATCCAATCAAGAACCCTGTGTGGAGGTTATATTCCTCCCATTTAATTATCCTGGGTTTATAATCCATGGTTGAGGAAATCCGGAGATTGAAGCCCTCTTGTTGGCCTAATGAGTAGCTAATGAAGATTTAGGCGAAGGCTTCCTGATTTCTTTTCCTTTAACAGAGATGCCAGACCATTTTTCCAGTTGATGACTAATTTACTAAGAAAAATCATTTAAAGGACTTAATTCCTATTCTCCTTTGATAGATACATATTACATTTCAGAAGTAGACCTTAGATTGCTTTATATAATAACAATAGATTATTTTAAAATTTGCATACAGAAAAACAAGAATAGACTTTAAAGTTGCAAAAAAACCCTTTAGTAATATAAAGTCTGTTTCTACTATTTATAATTAGGTGATTGATTTGTTATTTTTAAGCTTTTGAAGTAGCTGAAGATTTTAGGTAGTTGGGGATTTTTGGTATTGTCTGGGGTTGTGTTTGTTATTTTTAGCTTTTATGTGTGACTGTAGTTGTAAAAGATTCCATTGGGGATAAAATAAGCACATTTTTAGATATTTTTAAATCAAAATTTGCCAAGTTTGTTACAAAGCAAACACACCTCGGATGAGCTGGAGCACACAGTAGACTTGCAATGCATTGAGTACAATGATCACTGAGCGTTAGAGCTGATAGAAACCTACAGACTCATCCAGAAATCACCAGGGTTACCTTGGGATATGTATATACATCCTGCCAATACAGAGTTCTACAAAGGCTTAATTGGTTCTGAAACTTAAATTTTGGATTTCACATAAAAGAACTCCAGATCTCTACCTTCTCACGAAAAGTAGCTGGATCTGGCAACACAACGCCTCCATTCGTGCGCAATCACTGTTAACTGCAGCTGAGTGACAGCTATCTTCTTTAGAAGGGGTATGTGATATGGCATCAAAACACCTTCTTCCTTCCCTCATTTATTTTTCCTTGCTGCCCTGATGGCAATCAGAATTTGGAATACCAGCCTTATCCTAACACCCTCATGTTGCAGAAAAGGAAATTTATCCAGGGTAAACAGAGCAAATTAGTTCTATGGCCCTAATAACACTGCATAACAAACAACCCAAAAGCTCAGCAGCATACAACAATAAGCATTTGTTTTGCTCACGTGTCTGGGGATCAGCTGGGCTCAAGTAATATAGGCTGGGTTTGGCCGGGATGGTTTGGCTCTGCTCCAGATGGCACTCATTCCCTTCCACCACCAGCAGAGAAACTGGGCAGCTTCTTCTCATGGAAATGACTGAAATGGAAAAAGGCAAGGGGAACACACAAACCCTTTTAATGTCCAGTGTCATAACTAGCAAGGCTTCACGTCCGTCTCTCTCAAGTGGGCAAAGCAAGTCACACACTGAACTAACGTCAAGGAATAGGGAAATGCAGACTGCCCCTTTAATGGGGAAAACTTCAAAATCACAGCATGGATGGGAAAAAGGGCAAGGTTAAATAATTCAAGCCAGCAACCCGATGGACCACTGAAGAAGTCTTCAATCATCCACTGCACAGTTTCCATCAAGCCCGACTTCATGCATTCACCTTTCATTTCTGCCCAGGAGCCAGCTGATTTAGAGAGAGCTGACCTAATCTAACTATAGGACAAGGAAACTGGTGCAGAATCCCAGGGAGAACCTACATCCTAATCTACTATTCTTTGCATTTGTTTGATGATGAAGCACTATGATCTTACCTGAGTGAAAAAACATGATCACACATAGTTTTGCCAATAAATTTCAGACTTTGGAAGTTATTATTAAAGCTTGAAAGGCAATACAGAACTGAACTACAAATCACTCATTAGGATGAGTTCTGAGTTCTCAAAGCTTAAGTTCCTTAAGAATTCTCAGAGTCTAATTTCACCTTATAAAATAATATAGAAATATGGCACTAGAGACCTCTATTAGGGAAGCACAAGCATCCAACAAATTAGGCAGCATTATTTACTTTATGTCAGAAAATCTCAACAGGCTCCCCTTTCCTTTCAGAACTGTATTTTGCTTTGTTCTCTGCTTTTAAGACTTGATACTTTTTTTTAAAGTTCAACTTATGCTATTTAATAGAAGACTATTTAAAGTTATAGAAATTCCATATGGAATTATATCTCATCTAAGACTTGATACTTTTTAAAAACACTATACTCAGAAAGCCAATAAACCTTTGAAACTCTAATGAATGGAGAAAGGAGAAACAAAGCTTAGTAAATGAATTTTAAAATGCTAATTTACACTATCATCCAAAAATGACCATTGGGATTCCTTAATTCCTTGCAAGGGAAGCTCCAGTCAAACACAGGCTCATTTTTTTCTGGACCGAGGAGTCCCCCAAATGCCTGCAAAGCTGGGTAAGCAGTACACCAAAGGCCCCGATCTGAAGGATTGCCCTGGAGATCTGTTAGCTGAGCCTAGAACCAGCCCCAAATGCCAGCTCCCAGTGTCTTCCTAGCCCCCACCTGTGTAGTGTCAGCTTTCTAGGGGCACTGTTGTCATCCAGGCAAAATCTACCTTCTACCTTGTAAAATGAAGAGGTACAAATGTGGAAATCAGAAACCTCAAAGGTATCAGCAGTTCAAAAACTCCAAAAATCCCAGAGACACTTCCAGTCTAAAAGTTCACAATACAACCTTCCTCCCTACAACACACACGTCACAGTGTTCAAATCTTCTCCATCCTTTGACCTGGGACCTCTCCTCCCTAGGCTGATCTTGTTTCTGTGGAGGAAGGGAGACTGTGGAGGAGAAAAAAAAAACAGGTGGGAGTTTTCATATCTCTCTCCCCTCCTTCCAAGTTCACAGTAAATTATTTTTCTTTCTCTAAAAGCTTTCCTATCTATAATGCACATATTTTGATGACAGCTTTGCTGGTTCAAGTTTTTCCCATTAGCCAACCAGCTGGGTGATGGCTAGATGCCTCCGTGGCCCTTGGTCACGTCCTCATATACAATGAGTATTTTGTGTTTATCATGATTGTTCCCCAAAGAGAGTGAAGTGAATAGAGATACAAAGTTTATGTAACAGCTGGATATTAAAGAATTCCATAAAGAGCATGGACCTCCATGGATTTCAACATATCCAGCAGGGTTGAGAAACAGAATTTACAGATAAAGCACTTTATTATATGTTTTCATGGATTTAGAATCACTTAAGTCCACACAAGCATGACCATGCTGAAAGTTTGCATTTTAATTTTGTGGACGGGGTGGAGAGAGCTAGCTGTTGAGAGAAATGACATCACTTTCTCAAGGTTACACTGAGGAGCTAGCAGAGCTATTGTTGTGGGGGTGGAGCCATGGGGTATGGGAGACCTTGGACACACTAAGGTTTCTTTGTCCTTGATTGAATACTACAGGCCTAACTCTTTTTTAGTTCTCCCTCCAGTGCCTGTCAATAAGAAATACAATCAAAGATATCTTCCTCACAAAATGGTTGATTTTGCCATTACAAGCTTATACTGGTGTTTGTTTGTGTCTCTGTGATGGTTTCTGAGCATATTTTAAAGACATTTGGGAAAGCATTTATACTGCCAGGCTTCACTTTCCTTCAAGAATTCTTTAGGACAAATCAACTGGTGCCAAGAAGCATAGAATCCAAGACCAGGATAAGTTTCCAATGTCTTGGTTTTGGATAATTCCAGAAGTTGTGCCAATGAGTATAAAACCTGCCTTCCTCATCCAACTGTGAGAGAGATAGACAGAGGGAGAGGTTGAGAATGTGTGTGTGCAATAGGCAGGCTTTAGGAAGGCTTGCCACACATGCTTTAGATTTCCACTTCTTCAGTGGCCAGGGTGACCAGGGAAACCGATGACCAAGGTCTCCTGGGCATGGTTGCAGTAAAACGTTCACCACAGCCTTTCCTACTTTTTTTTTTCTTCCATTAAGTATTTAAAATATGCTTTTGCAGGGAGAGTAATAAAATCTAAAATTTTGTGAATTCAACAGACTTTGTCCTAGTTTTTGGTTTAATGTGAAGTCTATTCTAAAATCTAATAACAGTCTCTATATCTCTTACACTTATTATTCTCTATGAACTTCTTTGCACTATCTGGATGCAATAAACAGACTGATTAATAAGAATGGAAACACATCATCATAACCATGCCGCTGTGTAATCCCGTCCCTTTGAGTATAGACTGGCCAAGTGACTTGCTTCTAACCAATAGAATACAGCAAAGGTGATGGGATGTCACTTCCACGATTATCTAACATAAGATAGTGATTTCTATCTTGCTTGCAGACTTTCTCCCTTTTTGACTTTGACAATGTAAGAAGTCATATTGGAGAGGCCTGCGTAGCAAGGAACCAATGACTATGAAGGAACTGGGGCCCTCAGTCCAACATCCTGCAAGAAACTGAACCCTGCCCATAACCATGTGAGCTTAGAAGTAGACATTTCCATAGTAGAGCTTTGCGATGAGGTCCCAGTCCTCATAACATCTGGATCGCAGCTTTATAAGAGATTCTGAATCTGAGGCACCCAGCTAAGCTATAAATGGATCCCTGACTCACAGAAACTGGGAGATAATAAATGTGTGCTACTTTAATCCAGTAAATTTGGGGGTAATATGTTAACACAGCAATAAATAGCTAACACCTAGCCTTAAATACAAGGGACATATCAACTATTTTTTGAACCATTAGTTTATAGTTTTTCTATACTGGAGTTAGAGAAACACTCCCAAGAGGAAAAACAAAACTAGTGGAATTGAGTAATAGATGGAAAAATGGAGACACCTACGTGAGGCAGAAATGTTTTAAAACACTGACAGTAGCAATAATTGGCTGCAAAGCTTTGGTTTAAATCTACTCTCTGGACACTGAGATGTAGTTGGACAATGCCATGTGAATTTTAGGGCCAACTATCTACTAATTTGAAGTGATATTAGGGGGTCTCTGATGTAAATTTTTTCTGTCAATAATGTAGTTGAAAAATAATCCTGACCCTGACGCTCCTTGAGAAAAGAAAGAAAGAAAGAAAGAAAGAAAGAAAGAAAGAAAGAAAGAAAGAAAGAAAGAAAGAAAGAAAGAAAGAAAGAAAGAAAGAAAGAAAGAAAGAAAGAAAGAAAGAAAAAAAAAAGAAATTTCTCTCAATTCTATTCAGTCACAACCTAGAAATTCTACTCCTCCTTAAAGTTAAAATAAAAGCATAGATAAAAATATCTTAATGGTTAATGACCTATATAAATCAGGATGAATAAACCCAAAGATGTTTGAATTCTTACCTATGGATTCAACAGATGGTGTGCTGGAGCTGGCTTTGGACCAGCTTGTGAGAAAAAATCGTACACAACTATTCTCAAATTTGTGGTTAGTGTCTTCATGGTAGCTTGAATTTGGCCATAAAAGGAGGATATGTGGAAGGCACAGCAGAGAAGCAGAAAAAGACTGGATCCTAGAGAAAAACTGAGTCACTAAGTTACATCAAGCCTGGAACCCGCTTTATATCTAGACCTACATCCAATTGCTGAAACAATTTTTGCAAATTTGAGTTGGATCTTCTGTACCTTAAAATGAATACATCTCAACTAGTACCCATTTGGGGGTGTGGGAACTGAAGTTTCACTCTGCTTCTTGGATAAGTTCTAAACCACTACCTGCTCTGTGCAACCTGCCTTATTAATTGCCTATTCCAGGATAATAATGTCATTCTAAGTTCACAGTTTTGATGAAAAACATTAAGGATACTTTTAAAATCATGGAATCAGAGTTGTTTCCAGAAAAATAGACATATTTTCTTAGCACAGGAAAGTAGGTTTGGCAGGGATAGTTTCACATTTTTTCTTCATTCATGATATAACTACTTCAATACTCTCAAAGAAATGGGTAAAAAAAATTCGGAACTAGACAGAAAGATAAAATCTTTCCCTAAGAGAAGAGAAACTATAGAGCTTGGCCTTGCCGTGCCTTATGGTAGGAATTTATGAAAATGATAGCTATCAGTCCCATATTCTAAATGACAGCATGATTAGGGACTTTCACTGTTATGCAGCTGACAAAAACAGCAAACAGCCTATTGTTCCTCCTTCAAGTGGAGACAAAGGGAAAAAATTTCTTATTAGGGAGTTAAATTAAGCAAGAGACAATTTTGAAAAATAATTAAGAATATATTCTGAAATGACAAAATAAAACCTAAGTGTTTGGGCTGCTCCCAAAGCTGTAAGCATACACAGGGAAGTAAAGGGATATGTGGAGACGGGTGGAGACAGGTAGGCTGAAATATGTCCTCCTCCCAACCCCAGGCCTCTCCAAGAGATACCCATGTTCTAATCCCCAGGACCTGTGAATATTACCTTATTATAGCAAAAGTGTCTTTGCAGATATGAGTACATAAGGGATTTGTGAGATGGGATGATTATGCTGGGTTATCTGGATGGGCTCTAGATGCCATTGCATGTTCTTGTAAGAGAGGTAAAAGATTCCAGACAAGGGAGAGGAGAACGTGAAGTGCAAATGGACCAGAGAGGGCTTTGAGGATGCTCCACCACTGGCCCTGAAGATGGATGAAGAGGACGGGAACAAAGGAAAGCAAGAAATGCGGTTCTAGAAACTGGAATAGGCAAGAAAGTGGAGCCCTGCCAAACCATAAGTTCAGCCCAGAGAAACTGACTTTGGACATCCGACCTTCCCAAAACCAAAAGAGAATAAATGTGTGTTGTTTCAGCTAGAACTAGAAACCACATTAAGTTTGTGGTACCACAGCTACAGGAAACTAAGAGACATAAAAAAATAAGTTTCCAAATGAGTTTTTTCTAAAGGCAGACTTTTACTACACCTTGCGATTGACAGCACAGTACTCTTCAGGATCCCATCGAGTGACTTGACCTTACCGGAAGAGGTCACTAATCCCCTGGCTGGGCAGAGGAGAAGGAATAAAATGTTTGCCATATGTCATTCTAAATCCTTGAAAATATTTCTTCATGTGATCGCACTATCTGCCTCGCTGGATTTAAAGTAATGGATCAGAAAAGATGATTTCTTCAAAAACATCTTTCCATATATTCACCCTTGATTTTTAGTTCTTGACAATGAGACATGTGAACTATCAATTTTAGAGTGTTGTTGAAGTTTACTCTTTTTTTTAAGATTTATTTATTTATTTGAGAGAGAGAGAGAACGCACATGTGAAAGCAAGGAAGCGAGTGGGGATGGGGGGGTGCGCAGAGGGAAAGAATCCCAAGCAGACTCCCCACTGAGTGGGGAGCTTGACACTAGGCTTGATCTCAAGCCCCTTGAGATCATGCCCTGAGCCAAAATTAAGAGTCCCATGCTTAACCAACTGAGCCACCCCGGTGCCCCCACTGATGTTTACTCTTAAAGCACACTGATAAATATCTAAATCATGCCCTAAACGATTCATTTCATTTTCAAAGGCTGTGATACAGCTCTCATTTTTAAATGATTGAATTCTGAAAGTTGAGAGTATCTTCTCCTATGACTCTACTTTTGCAGTTGAATAGTAGCTTTGCTTATTTACTCCAAAGGGGGTTCCAAACTCTGATTTTTGACTCCCAAGAAACAAAGATAGGAGCCACCCCTAAATTCACTGGAGACAAATTCAGTTTCCACTACAACACTCTTTAAACACTTAACAATTCTCCCTGACAAAACTTACCACAATCATAACTAATAATCAATTAATAGTCAATTATATGATGTCTTTCTCCCTCAACTAAGATGGATCCTAGGACAAGACGATATACCTCCTAGAAGGTAGGTGAGAAACACTCTATATACCTAGAAGGTAAATATATCTCACTTACCTTCTAACTCCAGTACCTAACATTGCCTGGCCAATAAGAAATATCCATTGAATGAATGGATACATTAAATGTATGATATTGTTTTTATAGTGCTAAGTTATATGACTATTATCTTTATATTAATTATTGCATAAACAAGGATGAGAAATTTGCATCATATGGCATATGGCCCACTGAAGAATATGTCAATATTAATAATACATTTTAAAATAATTTCCTTACATTCCTTGAATATTACAAGGAGGATAAAGTCAAATATATTGGGGCACCTGGGTGGCTCAGATGATTAAGCGTCTGCCTTCAGCTCGGGTCATGATCCCAGGGTCCTGGGATCAAGCCCCACATCGGGCTCCTGGCTCAGTGAGGAGCCTGCTTCTCCCTCTCCCTCTGCCTCTCTCCCTGCTCATGCTTTCTCTCTCTCTCTCTCTTTCTCTCTCTCTCTGTATCTCTGTGTCTCAAATGAATAAATAAAATCTTTAAAAAGAATTTTAAAAAGGTGAAATATATTGGGAGTAGATATTAAATACATTATTTTGCTTATAAGCAAAACATTACATGACACAGAAAATACCACACCAGTATCCAGCAGTGTGAATATTAAATTAGTGTATGTACCATATAGTTTTTCTTTCAAATAATTTACATCTTTATATATGTTTATATATAACATCTTTCAAATAATTTACATCTTTATATATCAAAATAAATGAGAATTATATAACATTTTTCATATATAATAAGAGAAGAAATTATTTCATCTGCCTTTGAGATATGTAAAGAAAGCTCCCAAAGTAAACGACTTTCAGGTTGTAGTCAAATTCTGATCATGATAGTATATATTTTATCAATAACTACTCCATAAATGTAATTGGATGAAAATGATACATAAGGATGCTGCAGAAGATACAAAGAGAAATGACATCATTCCTGACACAAGGAAACTAAAATTACTCTAGTTGGGAGTGGTTCAGAAAATCAGCCCTGGAGGCACTAGCCTGCTCCCCCCAACCTCCTCCCCATCTCCCTCACACACACACACACCCCACCCCTGTCCCTACCCTGCCACCTCCCATCTCCCTGGCCACTGCTAGATAATAAGCAGGGTCTGTTGCTTTGGTCAGGGAAAGCACCAAAGGAAATGATTGGCTAGTGCTGTGATTTGAATGATGGTTGGAAGTAAGATAAGCAGAGAGGAAATTCCAAGCCAAGGAAATGACTTTGAAATAAGCTACAGAAATGAGAAAAAATCATAAGGCATATTGAATAATGAATAGGGTTCTGGGACCATATATCTTAGTAAGGATGTGCAGCATAAGCTATTAAGATAACTTCTATCCTGTACTATCTGTTTAAAGACCAGTTTCCCCTTCCTGCCCCAAGGAGTATATAAAATACTTTTAGCCTTTCAGGGCTGGCCTTAAAGAACAGCCCCACTCATGCTATCGAGGGAGGGGACTGGAATTGCTCAACATTGAAAAGCTCATGTTTGGACTAGAAACAGCACTCTGTGTTGCAAAAATGACAGGAGCTTTTGGGGGGAGTCCAGTCCCATGAGGTAAGGAGCTCAGTAACCTGCTCCCATGCTTCCTCTGGAGCCTGACCACTTCTACCCCCTTTTCAATCCTGCTATATACCTACTTCCTTTGTACCGTGGCCACCCTTCTCCCCCCCCCCCACGAGCTCCAATTCTCACCCTTGGCTAAACAGTCTTTGGAAGACCTTGTATAATTTTATAATTATTTCTTCTTTGAATGTTAGAACTGCCCAGTGAGGTCAATTAGACCTAGAATATGTCTTTCTTTCTTTCTTTCTTTCTTTCTTTCTTTCTTTCTTTCTTTCTTTCTTTCTTTCTTTCTTTTTCTTTCTTTCTTTCTTTCTTTCTTTCCTTCTTCTTTCTTCCTTTCTTTCTTTCTTTCTTTCTTCCCTTCTTTCTTTTTTAAAGATTTATTTATTTATTTATTTACTTATTTATTTGAGAGAGAGAAAGAGAGTACGAGCGGGGGAGGAGCGCAGGGAGAGGGAAAGAAAACCTCAAGCCGACTCCCTGCTGAGCACGGAGCCCAATGTGGGGCTGGATCCCAGGAGCTCAGATCATGACCTGAGCTGAAATCAACAACTGTTTAACCAACTGAGCCACCCAGGTGCTCTAAGACCTGGAATATTTTTTCAAGATTGATTCAAATAACTTACCTTAATGATCAAAGGACTATTGTGATTTTCTATTTCTTATTGAGTAAGTTTCAGTAAGATACATTTTTCCAGAAATGTTTTCCTTTTGTCTAAATTTTCCAGTTTTTTACCACAAGTTTACCTATTAAGTTTCTAATTTGTGTTGAGTCATTAGTAATTTCCTATTTTCTGCGTCTTCTAGTAATCTACCACAGGCTTTTGTTACAATCTTAATGTTGGAACATGTGTCTTTTATTTGCTTGATCAGTCTCCTCAGAGATTTATCAAAGTTGATTTTTTTCTCCTTAAGGAACTATTTTTTACTTTGTTGAGCTTTTCCATTGTATGTCTCTACTCTATTTCATTAATTTGTCATTTTTATTACTACCTACCTTTTACTTTCTTTGGGTTTATCTTACTACTATTTTTCTAATTTCTTATAGAATTAGAAATTAATTAAGCTTGTTAATTTTTAATTTTTTAAATTAACATAAGTATCAAAGGATATAAATTCCCTTCAAAGTGCTGATTGATGTAGCCACATCTAATAAGATTTTATATACAGCATAAGTGTTACAGGTCACTGCAACCTATTTTCTAATTTTCATTACGATGTTTTTTATCTAGATTATTTAGAAGTTTATTTCTTAATTCTAAAACATATGGGAATATTAAAGTTCTATCTTTGCCATTGGTTTGTATCATTTTTACACTATGAAGGGGAATAAATGTTGTAGGATTCCTATTCTTTGATTTAATTTGTGTATTCCCTTTTGTCCAAGTATCTGCTAATTTATATATATATATTCCATACGTGTTTTTAAAACTGCACAAAATACAATTTACCAAAATTCATGGGATACAGCAAAAACAGTACTTAGAAGGAAATGTATAGCATTGGGTGCACATATTAGAAAAGAAGGAAAATCTAAAATCAATAATCTAAGCTTCCATCTTTGGAAAGTAGAAAATGAAGAGCAAATTAAATCCAAAGTAAGCAGAAGAAAAGGAGTAATAATTAGAGAAACAGAAATCATGACATTGAAAACAGAAAATCAATAAAGAAAATTGATGAAACCAAAAACAGTTTCTTTGTAATGATTGACAAAATTAATAAGCCTCTAACCAGGCTATCCAAGAAAAAAAAGGAAAACACAAATTACTAATATCAGAAATGGAAGAAGAGATGTCACTACAGAGCACACAGACTTTAAAAGAAGAGTAAAGGATTATTATGAATAATTCTCTGCTGACAAATTTGATAACGTAGATGAAATAGACCGATTTCTTGAAAGACACAATCTGCCAAAACTCACACAAGAAATAGACAATCTGAATGGCCTGTATATAAGTAAATTCAATAATCAATAACCTTCAAGAACAGAAGGCCCAGCTAATTTAACTGGTGAATTCTACAGAACACTTAAGAAAGAAATTTTGCTCACTCTCTACAATTTTTTCCAGAAGACAGAAAGAGAAGGGATATATCCTCATTCATTCTATGAGGCCAGTGTTACCCTAATATCAAAATCAGGCAGACATTATAAGAAAAGAAAACTCAGACCAATATCTCTCATAAACATAGATGTAAAAATCTTCAACAAAATATTAGCAACTATTCAGGAAGACAGAAAAACTATAAAGACAGTAAAAAGTCACTGGTTACCAGGCATTAATGGAGAGGAAGGGATAAATAGCAAAGCACAGAGGATGTTTAGAGCAGTAAAACTGTTCTATATGATAGTATACTGGTGGATACCTGCCATTATACATTTGTCAAAATCCATACAAAACCAAGTGTGAACCCTAACAGCAATTGTGGTCTTTGAGTGATAACTATGTGTTAATGGATGCTCGTCAACTGTAACAAATGTATTATTGTGGTGCAGGTTGCTGATGCCGTGGGGGAGGCTGTGAGTTGGTGGGGACAAAAGATATACAAGAACCCTCCATACTTCTCCCTTAATTTTGCTGTGAACCTAAAACTGCTTTAAAAATTAAGTCTAGGGACACCTGGATGGTTCATTCAGCTAAGCATCCCACTCTTGATTTCAGCTCAGGTCATGATCTCAGGGTCATGAGACCAAGCCCCGTGTGGGGCTCAAGGCTCAGCGTGGAGTCTGCTTGAGATTCTCTCTCCCTCTCCCTCTGCACCGCCCCATCACTTGTGCTAGAAAGAAAGAAAGAAAGAAAGAAAGAAAGAAAGAAAGAAAGAAAGAAAGAAAGAAAGAAAGAAAGTCTTCAAAAAGTAAAAATTAAGTCTATATAAAAAAGAATGTATATTTTGATCACTTCAAGTGTGTAGGTCTTTTGTTAATTACGTTGTTCAAAACTATAACCTCATTGACGTTTTGTCTGTATATTACAAAATAACATACACACACACAATCACATATTGATTTTCCAATCACTTGATCTTCCAGTTCCTCATTCTTGATTATGCATCCCACCATCTTTAGAAGCAGAGGTTTGTGCTGTGACACTTTCTTCAAATTTTATGCTATTCCCTTTTTCCTTCAAACAAACCTATTCATCCTATCAAATTCCTACTAAGTCTTCAAGACCTTCCTCTAGTTCACTTTTCCTAGAAAGCTTTCCTGAGGGCCTAGCGGAGATAGTAACTTCCTCTATGTGGATTATTATATGTTCTTGTATCGTATTATTTTATCTCCTCAAGGGCAGAACTTTTCTACAGCAAGCACCAAAAATGTTTACTTTAAATAACATATACTAAACAATGTTGGTAGCATAAATGGATAATAAAATTCATTTTGCAGAATTATAATGGGAAAATGAGACATTTGGCCTGTCTCATACCTGAATCCTTTCTCCTCTTGATGTTGATCTCAGATTATTCTGTGGTTTCTGCCACTTGTACTTCTCCTACTTACATACAGAATTATATCATTTCTAACTTGGGTAACTAATAACAGTTCTTGCTTCCTGCTCAGGTTAGTAATAAAAGCTCATGTGGAGAGAGGGGCCAAAGGCAAAGTACCAGGGCACCTCAATAGACCCATGAGGCTATTTCAGATGGTCCAGCTTCAACAGAGCTCCAAGCTGAATATAGCCACATGAGTGTTCCCAGTCAACCATGAGAAAGCAGAAGATTCTAACCAACTCCAGAATCATCATAAATAATAAATCATTGTGTTTTCAGTCCACAGCTATAGCAATAGATATAGGAAATACCACTGTGTCACTCTGGGTGTTTGAAGCCAAGAGAAATGTCATAAAAATGTAGTTTAACAAAAGCATTGTGAAGGGCAAGGTGAGCCCCCAATTCAGGAGCCCCTCTTGGACTATCAAGTCCAAGGATATGTGTATACCTCAAAATTGTGATCCAGATGCCAGGAAGTTTTGGAGGCTGCTACCACAACTGCCCCTGAAACCTCAAAGCTGGTGACTGGCTCTGGATCCTTGAGTCTGGCCTCCCTGCCTACCTCTACACATTTACATTCCCACCATCTTGCTTTCCGGTCACCATAACATCAGGAAGATGGCCGGCAATGTTACCACTGCCTCCAAATCTCACACCAGTGCTTCTAACTGCATGCCTTGCATCATCTCCAGGATCCTGAACTCAAGGGAGTTCTAAAAATATAGGTTTTAGGGGTGCCTGTGGCTCAGTTGATTAAGCATTTGCCTTCAGCTCAGGTCACGATCTCTGGGTCCTGAAGGGTCCTAGGATAGAGTCCTGCAGTGGGCTTCCCACTCAGCAGGGAGTCTGCTTGTCCCTCTCCCTCTGCCCCTCCCCACCCACTGCTCATGGATATACTCTCTCTCTCAAATAAAAAAATAAATCTTTTTTTAAAATGCATGTGTTAAGGCGCCTGGGTGGCTCAGTCGTTAAAACATATGTTTTAGCTTTTCAACCTCAGAGTCTCTCAGAGATGTATAATGGATGATGAGAGAAGTCTAGTATCTATGGCCACAGCCCTCTGACCCTGAATTGAATCAGTATGACACATAGCAATGACGTACGATTGGGAGCCTGGTAATAGGATTTCCTATCCTAGTAGGTGTCTGCCCTTGGCCAAACTACTTAACCTGTCTGAAACTCAGTGCCCATCTGTAAAAATGGGAATAATTACACCTGATTCAGAGGGTTTTTAAAGAACTCATCACAGCTTTCACAAAGTTCCTGGTAAGATACCTGGCACATTGTAGGTACTCAGTGATTGATAACAGTTATTAATGGAGAAGGAACATGTAAACAAAAACTACAAGATGCAGGGAGTATTATTTGGTCTTGCAGAAGGTTCAGCTAACAGATTGTGAGGGGAGAGAAAGACCTCCTTAAGAAGGTGGTTTCTGATGTGAATCTTGAAATATGAGCAGGGCTAGGCCAAAAAATGGGGGGAAAGGTAATTCTGGATATTGATGTTTCTCTCTGGTCCCACTGCCTCAAAAACCGACCTCTGTGCTTTGGAGCCAAAATATAACTCAAAGACAGAGTTTGGGATAAAGAAGAACAAATAGCTTTATTGCTTTGCTGGGCCAAAGAGGCTACAGCCGGCCATGTCCTTCAAAGACTGCAAGCCCCCAAGAGGAAAGGGTTAGAGGTGGGGGGTTATAGGGAAATACAGGATCCAGCTGGTTTTGACAGGAATTATGTATATACTACCAGCCTCCTTTGTCATGTCTGTAAGGTGGTACCAGGTTCTTGAAACAAAAAGCTAAGAAAGGAGGAGAAGAGTTTTGCAGAAGAGAGGAAAGAGGTTAGGCAGTTTAAAATTGAGCTTCACTGAAGCATGAGTGCAGCCATTTTGATTTTTGTTCAACTTTATGCTTTTAGGTGGTTTCACCATCCATGACCCTATAGGTAGGAACAGGACTCCAGGACTCCAGTGGTTCTATAAATCTAGAACACTTTATCAGAATGGTATTAATTTAATGTCACTAGCCTCTGACTTTTCTCCCTTTTGTCTTCCTTCAACATGATACATTGGAATAGAGATTGAACTAGCTGTATATCTGGCTAGCATTCTTAGCTTTGCCACCAAGTAGATTTCACTAACTAGCTGATCTTAGGTACAACACTCATTTTCTGGGGGTCCACTTCCCCTTCTGTAAACAACAATACTAACAACAACAACAACAAAAAAAAAACAATAAAGCAAAACAAACAAACATGACTTAGATAATTTCTGTGACCATTTCCAGCTTTGGCAGTCTCTGAAATGACTCAATCCACTTACACCCAAGCACAGCCCATGGGCTGTTACCAGTGGACTTATCATCCATACATCAGACGCTCTATCCCTGTGCAAGATGGGAATCCAGCAAGAGAATACACATCCAACAACTGAGATAAAGCCTATTAAGGAGATTTACATACTAACCAGTAATGGAGAAATCTTGGAACCAAGGAAAGCAGAAAAGGGTAGTAAAAACCTGGTGCCTTTATGGAATATTTTATTGATTAAGAATCATCCTCATGCGCTTTCAAGTAGTTCCCATCTAAGCATTTCTTTAACAGAAGAGAGGATATGTGGCAGGTATTAGAAAGGCCTCTTGTTAATGTGAGCTTGGAGCTTTGTGCACATGTTAATGCCAGTTGCACCCTTGAAAAACATACAAAAAGTACTTTGATTATATTAGGATTTTTTATACTAGTTTCATAATAATTCTCCTATTGCTTTTAACATTTCTATAAAAACAGCGATTTTACTTCTTTTTGTCCCTCTAGCAAATAAACAAATAAGGAGAAAGGGGACAATATTCATTATTATCTTAGAACAGCAACACAATTTAAAGCCTACACATGAGAAACTGCTACAAGATAAAGCTATGAAAAATCCTACTCTACTCTCATATTAATGAATTCTTTTTTTTTTTCAGTATTAATAAATTCTAATGATCATTCTGGAAAAAACAAAAGCCCACTAGCTTTCATTTGAATAGACTAGTCTATTGAAAAACACTAGTCAATCTGCCATTTTTGTTGTGGGCTTCAGAAATGCATTTACAGTTTTTATTGCTTTCCTTTCCCTGCCTTATCCCTTTTAAAAAGGGAGCTCTGTGCAATGTTATTATATTTCTATTTCACTTCTTTTTACGGCAGCAAGAGCAGAGGTGAACAGAACATATGCACAGGAAATGGTTAACGCGGATGCAAGCGCACACCAAAACCACAAGCCTGAGAAAGGGCTGGGACTACAAAGATAGATTTTTCTCAAAAGAAAAATGTCCTGAAAAAAAAAGTTTCTTTTTATCAATTAGATCTGCCAAAAACATTTTTCTCCAACTATCTTCTGCCCATTTATTCAGGTTATGGAATTAATGCTTTGAAAAACTATATGCATAGATTTGAGTATTAATATGCTTCTTTTGAGGTTGCCTATTAGGAAAAAACACACTTTCTATCTCTTTTGGAAAATAAACAATCACTTGATATTTGTTAAGTATATATCTGGTGTACCATTCTCTTCACTTGATGAAGGAAGTGGTCAGTAATGCCATGACTTCTGATTACTGTTAGCAAAGTGCACTAGTAAAAACAACAAATATATAAGACATACATATGTTACAAAGAGCTCTCCCCAATTATATAATTTGCCTAATGGCTTTTTTTGTTATATATTTTGCCATAATGAAGATTTAAGTTTTTATGTATTAAAATATTTTTTTCTTCTTTAATATTTGGGATTCCTGTATTAAGAGGATATCACCCTATCAAGGAAAAAATTACCAGTAAAACATAAGCAAACTAATAAAACCCAAAACCATTTCCTTGAAGAGACTAATACAATAGATCATCTCCCTTAAGAACCCAATTAAGGAGAAAAAAAAAAAAAGAAAAGGAAGAAGTAAAAAAATCCCAGATTAAGAACAAGAAAAACCTTTAGATAAAAAGGAACAAATTAAATGTTAGTAAGAAGAAACAAAACCTGTCGGACCACTGGGTCTTTTTAACCAAAGCCACTACCAAACGGGGGTGGGGAAGGGTTTTAAGTAAGAGGCTTAAGAGACATGACAACCAAAACAATGCGTCTTCAAGGATTCAATTCCGGATTGATGAATCAGCTATCAATAAAAGGTATTTGGGAAACAGTTGGAGAAATTTAAATGAACTGGGTGATAAAAGTTATTAAGAGTTTTGTTAATTAAGTTCAGTGTATTAAATGATACTCAGTTATGCAAAAGAATGCCCTTACTTCTTAGAGATAAATGCTGAATTATTCAGAGTTGAAGGGTCATGACTTGTCTAATTTAAAATGGTTAAATATAGCTAGGTGTTATATGGGCGTTCACTGTATTCTTTTTGATATTTTTAAGGCATGTTTAAAATCTTTTTATAATAAAATTAAAAAGAACACATACTAGGGGAAAATAAATCGATGCTGCACACAATTCTAAGGCAAATGTTTCTAAAACTCGGGAAAAATGGGTGATATTCTCAGTAAAATATAAATTATGAAGAATTAAAAGATGTAAATCTTGAGTAGGCCAATTACGATAGAAGGGATTTGAAAGTGACTAGATCTCCCATTAAAAAATGCTCCAGGACCAGATGGTTCCACAACTGGATTCTATTTCAACCTTTGGAGAGCAAATGATCCCAATGTTATTTAAATTATTAAAGGTCATGAAAAGGGACAAAAATTGCACCAATCCACTTTAGGAAGCTAGCAAATATTCCCGGCAACATGTAATAAAGTTCATTCCAAAAAAGAAAAAGTGGCCAATTTCATTCATGCATAGAGATACAAAACTCTCAATGAAATGTTAGAAAACAGATTTATTTTTATGTTGTTCTCTTTAAAAAAATAAAAGAAATAATTATAATTTTATTATATGTCAAGGTGCATTTTTGTGAGAATAGAGGATATCTGGAGTTATCAATGCCTCAGAGAAGAGGAGGAGAAAATCAAAATGCCTAGAAGAGGAAAGTAAGTACAGGGTTTAATTATGCATGCAAGAAATTGAAAATTCCCATTCTGTATTTACTAATCATTTCCTTCTTCCTCATATCAAGCCAAAATCTGCCTCTGAATAATTTTTACAGATGGAGAAATAAAGGTTCCAGGACATTAATTCCCTAAGGCTAGACTACAAATTAAAGACAAAGCAGGAAGGAGAATCCAGAGGCTGGTTTCCGGTTGAAGCGGATCTTTTTTTTTCAACTGTGTGCCTCTCTTTGACTTCTTCCTCCCCAACCCCCCACAAGGATTCCAATGGATTAACAGTGCTAAAATGCCCTACTGCATGTGGATTATGGGCAAAATACACAGCTGGGTGGAGAGCTTCACATTCACATTCAAATCATTACCTTCAGTGTAATTTTCTCCCAAAGAGTGATCTGTCTTATAAACACAGTAACAAATCCATATCAGATTTAATACCGTTGCCCATAAACAACATGGAAGCACTCAGCTTTGTCAAATGGCTCTGGCAAGGACTAATGTATCCCCACATATAGTACATCATTCAAATCATATTTTTCTTGTTGCTTTCTAATATTCCCTTGGCAGGGTGAAAAAAAATTATACCTTATGAAATAGTATCCAACTAAAAAGCCACTCTATGTGAATGCAATTGTTTCATTTTTTTCTTAATATTAAAGAAGAAAGAAATGTTTACAGCAAAGTATCTTTCTTATATTTTGGTTTTACAATTCTGATACTTCATTTACTTATTGCTGAATAAGACAAGTTGTATCCTTTTAATAGCCAAATTCAATTATTTTAATTTACTCACCCCAATTATAGTAACTAGATTGTCAGGGCAAGTCACCTGCTTCTTTGGGCTTCTTTTCCTATTATAAAAAAGTAGGATATATATACTTTTCCCTCAATAGGGAATCATGAAGGAAGGCTTGATACCATATCAGAAAATCATTTTAACTTGAACATTTATATTCTTATACCTTTGTCCTTTTATTAATAGCAAAATAATCCTCCTTCTAATTTCCATGTTATTAAATTCTCTCTCAACTCTCTCTCTGGACAGTGGGGACAATATTACCTGCACATATCTGCCTTTTAGGATGAATGATTTGAGAATCAAATGATATTACGAGTGTCCTTTGTAAATTGTGTGAATTAGACAAACTTGAAATAGTCAAGCCTCCAGACATGTTGATGTCCAGGCTGATCCCCAGGATACACTGGACTTGGTATCACTTAGGAGAAGAGGCTTAATGCCATGGAATTAGTGCAAGGGATATTTGTTTCTACAATCAGTTAGTATTAAGACTTGAGCTGACACCCAGGTCTTCAGACTCCTAAACTAATCACCAAATTTTCACAATATTACACCACTAGGTATTTTGGAAAAGACAGTACAGTTTTCACATTTATACTTATTTGGTTATGAAAATTTTGCTTTCTTTACACATAATACCGGTGTAATCAGCCTTGGGCAAAGTAATAGAGCAGATGACAGGTGAGAGCTATGGACAACTTCATTTTAAATAATCAAGGGAAGGAAGTCAGGAAGGAAGGAAGGAAGGGAGGGAGGGAGGGAGGGAGGAAGCAAGGGAGGGAGAAAGGGAGGGAGGAAGGAAGGGAGGGAGGAAGCAAGGGAGGGAGGAAGGAAGGGAGGAAGGAAGGAAGGAAGGAAAGGAAAGGAAAGGAAAGGAAAGGAAAGGAAGGGAAGGAGGGAAGGAAGGAAGGAAGGAAGGAAGGAAGGAAGGAAGGAAGGGAGGGAGGAAGGGAGGGAGGAAGCAAGGGAGGGAGAAAGGGAGGGAGGAAGGAAGGGAGGGAGGAAGGAAGGGAGGGAGGAAGCAAGGGAGGGAGGAAGAAAAAAGGAGGAAGGGAGGGGGAAAGAAGAAGAAAATTCCATGTTATTTTGGCCATTTTTTTTAAATATTAGAGACATAAGAATATAAAACATAAAATGTGAACCCAGGTCCTAGCTGATAGATTCCATCTCCAAAATCTTACCCCCCCCAACTAATGTTTTGTAAGTCAGTTTCTCTATTTCAAATTAAGCCACTTGGAGGTACAGACCAGGCATTTTAGCTCTAGGCTCCCATGGTTTGGGGTGAGATCCTTTCCATAGTTGATATTCCATAAATGTCTGTTGAGCAGGTTTATTTCCTTCTGATTGAATGGTTTGATCCATGTCAACCCAAATAAAGAGAAGAATGAGAATCTGATAATACTTGATTGTAGACTACACATTCTAAATACTAGAAAATATAGAATGTAAAATCTTAAATTTGAGGTCATGGAACAAAATTTGCTGCCACTAATTCCTAAAATGCCTCTTCTGTGAACTTTGGGAGCTTCTTTAGTGATCCATCTAAAATTATAGACAATGAGGCATAAGATCAGTAGGCTGAACAACCCCATTTTACAATATCTTAAAATGCAGGGGCACCTGGGTGGCTCAGTCGGTTAAGCATCCGACTCGACTTCAGCTCAGGTCATGATCTCAGTGTCCTGGAATCAAGACTCATGTCAGCCTGCAGGCTCAGTGGGGAGTCTGCTTGAGGATTCTTTCTCTCTCTCTCTCTCTCTCTCACACACCTTCTGCCCCTCCCCCACTCACTCTCTCTCTGTCTTTCTCTCTCTCTCTAAAATTAATAAATCTTAAAAAAATTAAGAAAACAATATATTAAAACACAGATGAAATAATATATTGTGAAATTGTATTCCAAGCTGCAGCACACTATGTTATTATTGGACGTTATTATTGGACATTATTACATGATAATGGTGAATATTATAATATAAAGATTATATTGTTATTATTGTTCATGAAATTTCAGAGTCGTTGATTTGGGTGAGGACACTGTCTTCAATGTCTGGACATCCTGGATGTCCACAGTCTTGCCTGTACAATGGCATTCTGCTCACTGCAGAGGTTCTTATGAGAATTGAATGTATTCATGTATGATTAAATGTATTAAATAAACATATCAAATTGTTGTGTGAAAGATTTAAAAATTCATAACTGTTCTACAACTCTAGTAACAAAAGTATTCCCTGAAGTCTCCGTGCTAGGTACTTTTTAAGAAAGTTGAACTGACTTCCGTAAGCCTTGCCACAGAGGTACCCACTGTTATCCCCACTTTTCAAATAGGGAAACTGGGGTTTAGAGAGTTTCTGTAACTTGCTGGAGGAAAAAGTAAAACTGGAATTTGAATCCAAGCAGTTGGAGTCCATAGCATGTTCTTGTAACCACTCTTCTCAATATTAAACACCACTGAAGATTCACTTGTTTCGTTAACTAACTGTTCTCTGAGAAATGGGAATCAGGATGGGTATGTTTCTGTATTGATATCTCTTAAAATGAAAGGGTGCAGATACAGAAGGCAGAATGCAGCCAAATGAGGTGACTGAAACAAAGAAGGGGTGGAGAAGATGAAGTCCAAGCAGAAATATGAGCCAAGAAACCTAACAGACTTCACGACATTTTTTTTAGTTTTGAATTTTATTGAATCTGTAGCTATGACCATTTTCTCACTCTTACTTTAATTTCTTTATAACATATTATTCTGTTTGTTTGTAAATAGGTTATTGTATGTGTGATACAAAATTCAATAAGCACACAGGGTGTATAGTATGTTCTAATAATTGTACACATTTCTGTCTCCCAGTCATCAAGTTCCCTTTCCCAGAAGTCACAGCTGTAATCTGTTGCTTGTGCAACCTCCACCACAATTAATTTTGGAACATTTTGATCACCCCCAAAAGAAACTTGTACCCATTAGCCATCACTCCTCATTTTTTTCCAAGCCACCGTAGCCCCAGGCAACCACAAATCTACTTTTCTGTTTCTCGATTTGCCTATTCTGGATGTTTCATAAAAAAGGTATCTTAAATATGTGGTCTTTTGTGGCTAGCTTCTTTCCCTCAGCAAAATGTTTTCAAGGTTCATCCAGGCTGTACCTCATAACAATACTTCATTTTTTTAATGTCAAAAAATATTCCATTGTATGGGCACACCACATTTTGTTTATCCATTCATCAGTTGGTGGATATTTGGATTGTCCCTACTTTTTAGCTGCCGGGAATAATGCTGCCGTGAACATTGTTGTACAACTCTGTTCGTGAATAGATATTTTCATTTCTCTGGGAGTGGAATCTCTGGGTCATGTGGTTACCCCATGTTTAACATTTCGAGGAACTGCCAAACTGTTTTCCAAAGCAGCTGCCTATTTTACATTCCTACCACCGATGTACCAGGGTTCCAATTTCTCCACATCTCCCAGCACCTTTTTTCCCCATGTTTTTCATTATGACCATCTTCATGGGTGTGGCAACTTACTGTGACTTGGGCTTCCATTTCCCCAGTGACTAATGATGTTGAGCACTGGCCGTTTGCATATTTACTTTGCAGAAATGTATGTTCACATCCTTTGCCCATCCTCCCATTAGGCGATTTGTCTTCTCCTTGTGTTACACTGATTCTTTGTTTTTTTAAAGACCTTGTTTTTTAGAGCAGTTTTAAATCCATGGCAAAATAAAGGAGATACAGAGATTTCCCCCTGCCCCCCCACCCCTTATCCATAGCCTTCCCCCATTATCAACATTCCCCACCAGAGAAGTACACTTCTTACAGCTGATAAACCTACATTGACACATCAAAATCACCTCAAATCTATAGTTTACATTAGGGTCTTCATAGATTTGCCTTTACAAAACATCTTAGCCAAAATCTCTCCAGGGAACCGAGAGATAGGTGACCAGTAGAGAGTCAGAGTTCCAAATGAGCAGACCTAAAGTCCTGTTTCTGCAGCAAAGAATGTGTGTGTCCATGCCATGGCCAAGGGGAAACATTCAGCTCTCTGTTTTAGCGTAACTAACACCTAGGTGACTGTCAAGGGCTGAGGAATGTCCCAGTGAGCACTGTTATGGAAATATCCTGAGTTTAAAGGCCACTTACAGCTACTTTCCTTCTAGTGTGACCCATGGAATGGACATCACACAGGGTATGGATAGAGCAAATTGACACTTGTTCCTTAACTTTATCAAATCTCATACCCATGCTCCGGGTGACCCCCTGAAGCTGGAGAAAGTAAAAATCATAGTAATGAAGCACAAGTGATTTTCTGTTGCTTGATGTGGTTGTGATCGGAGAATGGGTCGTGTGGGTTACTCAGTGTTTGGGGTCAGTTCAGCGAGTTGCTATACTTAGGACACATTCTGGGGTATTTTTGATTACTATGGCCTTCCTTTCCAGCACACCTTTCTCTCCTCCTTTTTGTCTTCCCAGGCCTCAAGCACTCTGAGCTCTGGGACGGCACCAGCCCATCTAGGGCCTTGGGAAAGTCATCCCAAAGCTGGTATTTACTGAGTGTCTACTATGTGCCAGGCAATGCTCTGAAATCAGGGACAAAGACTAGACATCTCTACTTGGAAAGTTCAACTTTATTTAAAAATGTCTTATCTCTCTAGAGAGAAGGTGCATTTAAGGGGATCAACACAGAACACCCTTGTCAGAGGAGAGCATGGTTTAAGGATTTATTCATTTGTCACCACAGAAGTAACCACCTACTTTGCTTACTCTTAAAGGTGACCCTGTGCCCATATTGCCTAGCAATGTGAAAGCAAATAATGTAAGACCAGTACTTTCTTATGAAGGATAATGTAGAACCAACAGATATTTCAGATGGCTCTTCCCAAATCTGACAAAGCCTCTGCCCCTCTTGATTTCTAGAATGTGCTGAAATGATGTCCAATCAGTACCTCTGATTAACTGAATCCCAGAAAGCAGAGAGCCAACTCAAGCACATTTATCAGCTGTTCAAGAAGATTTTATACACAAGGGCAACCCTGTGTTAAAACTATATATTGGCTTTGGAAAAAATGTCGGTGTCATGGATCTATAAAAAGCAGTTAAGAAAAACCTAGAATACTTAGGAGTGGTTGTCCTGGATCTCTCCAGACTAGTATCCTAAGGGCCCAAACTGCTCTTCTCCACAGCCAACCTCACACTGAGTTAAAGAACCACCCTGGGTGTGACTCAGGAGAATTCTTAGTAGACTTTAATCAGCTGGCTGGAGACAATGTGCAGACCAGAGGGATGTGTGTTAAGAGCAGGAGCAGAAAAACAACACAAGTGTAAGTCCTCCCCATAACTGACCCCCCCCCACACACACCGGGTAAACCCACAAGTCAGTTCTAGCCCCCTCACTCTATCAAATACACCCCTCAAAGCCTCTTACACCACTTCACCCTGGTTTATTATTCTTTAGCTTCTATTATCTGAAATGTCCTTGTTCACATATTTGAATTCGTCTGTTTAACTTGGTAATTTGCTACCTCCCACCCCTAACCCAAAAAACATACCAGCCCTACACAGCTTTAAAGCAGGCCTGGTAAGTTCCCCTCCTTATCCCGGGTTTCCAAAACAATGTGAATTGGTACATGGTGGGCGCTTAATGAATGAATACCGGTTGAAGCCTATGACTTTGGAAGCCTATTCCAAGGCCCTGAAGAAGGACTTTGGGCAAAGAAGACTTCTGAAGGCTGGCTCTGGAGATGCAGGAGATCCCAGCCACCAGACCCCTAATTAGCCTCTGACCCCTTCCCAAGGATGGAAAGACCCACTAAGCTGCGCCCGCGCCCATTCGCCAGCCTTGGAAGGTAGGGGGCTAAATCGGCAAAAGCGGCCAGAGCGCCAGCCCTGCGAGGAGCCTCCAAATGGGGGCGAGAGGCGTGGGCAGGCCCCGCCCGGAGCCCCGCGGCGGCCGCCCCGAGCCCTCCCCCCGCGGCCTGCCGGTCCCGGGGGCGACGGGGACAGCCCCAGCCGGGCAGCTGGAGCCGCCCCACGCGCGCCCCGCGGCCCCCGCTGCAGAGACGCCGCCGCCGCCGCAGCCGCCGCGCCGGGGCCGCTCGCCGAGTTGGCTGCGCGCGCCCGGGGAGCGCAGAGTTTGCAAAGTCGTCGCGAAGCTTCGGTGGAGGAAAGGGGGTGGGGGAGTGGGGGTGCGAGAGAGAAAAACCCGCCTCTTGCGAGTAGAGCGAGGAAGAGGGGGGGAGAGGCTCCGAGTTCCGCTTCCTGAACGGCGGGTGGGTAGAGAAGGTTGGCGCGGGGAAGGCCGACGGGACGCGCGCTCCGGGCCCCCGCGCGAGCGGCGCGGCAGGCGATGGCGGGCGAGCGGACCCGCAGGTTCACCCGGAGCCTGCTGAGACCTGGGCAGGCGGCCGAGCTCCGGCACAGCGCCGCGTCCGCAGCCGCGGTGGCCGTCAGCAGCCGGCAGCAGCAGCGGGTGAGTGTGGGGCGTCCTCCGCTCCTTCCCGCGCGCCCGGGGCGCCACGGGGCCCCGAGCCCGACCGCCCTGAGCGCCCAGTGCGTCCCTTCCCGCGTCCCCTCCGCGAGGCAGCGCCACCGACGCTTTCTGGCCAGGGGCGCGCGCGGGGGGACCGGGGACACTCAGAAACGCAGAGCGTGGGAGAGGACGTGTGTGGGTTTGGGGGCTGGGGAGGTGGCGGGAATGCCTCGCGAGTCACATCGGCGCTAGGTTGAGGGGTGCCCGGGGGGTAGGGGGGTCTACGGGAGGGAACCCTGCCGTCCTCAGGTCTGCGCGTCTCCCTCACCCCTGGCAACTGGTGCTCAGCGAGGAAGGGATGTGACCCTGAGGTCCTCGCTCCGGCTGAAGCTGGGAGCCCCGTGTTAACGCTATCGCAGAAATAAATGTCCTTCGCACCACCCTCCGTCCACGCGGTAAAAAGCCACAAACCACTCTATACGCCTCCAGAAGGGGCCCGGGGAACCGGCTGGAGGAGACGTGGGTCATTAAGTATCCAGTGGTTTCCAGTATTTTTCTAAGATGTTCCCGGGGTTCTCCCGCCAAGATCGCTTTACTGGTTACTTCCTCCTTGAAACGCCTTCTAAGTTCTGGGTGATTTCCGCGGGAAATCCCTGGGGCAACAGCCAGCCATTCCGTCCGATGCCCAAATCCTATCCCCGTGTCTCCTGATGCTCATAAGTTCCAGTAGGTGTCACACTCCAGGGTGGAAGTGTCAGGAGAGAAAAAATAAATAAATAAATAAAAAATCAACTCTGGTGGGAATGGGGAGCGAGTGGGCAGAACGCTACAGTCAGACGTGGGCTCAACAGCCGCACTCTTGGCCTGCCTCTGCTGGACCGGAATCCCACGCTGTGGGTTTCATTTTCCTTATTGCCAGGAAATATCATTAGGAATTAAACGGCTTTTTTTAAGAGTGTCAAAGAAAGTGTTACTCTTGCCAGTCACCCACGAAGAGGGAGCCAAGAGCTGCCCGGAGCCAGTTCCCACAGCCAGGACTTTTCTTTCTAAAGCCAGAGGTCGGAAAGTTGAACAGAACGGAAGCTAATTGCCTGGCAGAAGGAAGAGGCATCAGATGCCCAAAACGGTAGGGGTGATTGGAGTGTGGCCAGGGTTGGTGGCCAGGGTGCCTTCTCTTTTACTTACCACTGGCTGCACTCCGCAGTTACCCAGAGGTGATTTCAACTGTTCTCCAACCCTGTGCCAGGGGCTGCCGGTGGTTGGGACATCAGCAAGCACAATTTCAGGGCAGGAAGGATAAACTGTCAGAAGGGACATTTGGGGTGGGGAGGAGGAAGGTTCAATTCGAGTAAAAGTAGACATAATAAGAAAATCTTCAAACATATGGAAAATAAACTTTACTGTGGAATGATCAGTCCGGTTTGTGGATTTGTCATTCCCTGCCATTTACTGTACAGTAACATTATTTTGCAGATTTGTTTTATTGAATCTCTGGACCGATCTGGTAGAGAAGTGCAGAGAAATAAGTAGCATGCATTTGGAATGAACAGCTCTAAATGTTGTTTTTGATTTTTGTTTTGTTTTTAAGGGGCTTCTCCTGAGTTTTGTACTGCTAGAATTTCTATAAAGAATTTGTATTCTAGATACACGCACATTATTTACTCTGAATTTATGTCAGGCTTGAGATCCTAGGGTATCTTGTCAAAATGAATAAGCTCAGTGTCTTACAAAGAGTCGGGGGAGGGGGCGACTCACTGGCAAAGGTATCCCTGCCTCCCTCCCCTCACTTCAGCACCTTGGCCAACACTCCTGAATTAGCTTTTGCCAAGACATTTCACTGGATCTTACACATCTTGTCAGGCAGTTTGGGCAGCGATTTTGGCAGCAAGAAGACACGTGCTTTGAATTTCATTCTATCAGGTAACTCTTAAAGGGAAACAGGAAGGTGATGAGTTCCCTGAGTTGGCACCCACACTCAGTAGGATTCTGTGGTGCAGAGCATCCCTTTTGAACCTAAGACCTTCTAATTGGACTATGTGTGGAGACTAATCCTGGCTTATGTGATCCAATCCCTTAAGAACCTTTATGTTTGTTGCTTTGAGTCTTCAAATCCTGGTTGTCAAGGGAGAATATTAATAGGATAGGGGAAGAAGATTATGGGTAGCCCACTTCAATACAGTCAAGTAGAATTGTGTGTATTGGAGCAAGCTGTCATATATTGAACATTTGAAAGGCACTAGAAGGTTCTATTGAGAAAAACTGTCTCGCTGCTAGATTCATACAGTGCCCTTTCTAAAAACCCAGTTTGGGGGACCCAAATCCTCCAGAATGTTACAGAGAGATTGTTGTAGGTTTGGACCTCTGCTCTATCCAATAAGAATAGACAAGGTTGTCAGATTAACAAGGTAATTATGAGTTGCAGACTCTGAGAATGGGATATGTGTATAATATATACACACTCTTACACACACATACACGTAGGACAAGAAGGCTTTAAAATGTGTGTGGCTTATGGAGAACACAGAGCAAAGAGATGCTGAGTGAGAGCAGCTGACTAGGAGGCCAACTTTGAGGGCAGTTGCTGAAGAAAGTAGAGCTCTAAGCCAGAGCAAACTTGATTTCAGTTTTAACCCAAGGCACCGTGGCAGGCTCCTGTCCAGGCAAAAAACTCACCTGGGCCAACCTTATTTTGCATCCCTCTTAAGAACAATTAGGAAGAGATATCCGCCCTCCCATGCTCATTGCAACATTTTCACCATAGCCAGGATACGGAAACAGGCCTAAATGTCTGTTGAGGGATGACTGGATAAAGAAAATGTGGTATATATCTCAACCCTAAAGAAGAAAGAAATCCCACCATTTGAGCCACAGATGAACCTAGAGGACATTATTCTCAGTGAAAAGTCAGACACAGAAAGACGAATACTGCATGAACTTACTTTTATGTGGAATCTAAAATAGTAAATCTCACAGAAGGAAAGAGTAGAATGGGGGTTACAGGGGTAGGAGGTAAGGAGATGGGAGGATGAAGAGATGGTGGTCAAAGACTACAAAGTTTCAGTTACACAAGATGAATGATTTCTATCCAATGAAAAGCATAGTTGACAATACTGGATTGAATACTTGAAAGTAGCTAAGAGGATAGATTTTTAGTAAAATCTTCTCAACACACACACACTGGCAATCATGTAGGGGTGGTGGTTGTTATTTAACTTCATCCTGCTGATCTTTTCACAATGTAAACATGTATCAAAACATCAAGTTGTACTCCTTAAATATATACAATTTTTATATGTCACCGCATCTCAGTGAAGTTCTTAAAAAGGAGAAAACAGCAATAATAATAATACATCACAGTTATAAACAAAAGCTATATATTTTAAAAAGAGAAATATTTGCTCCTTAGTTACTCTAAAATTTTTTCATGGAAAACAAATGAATCACAACTCATGCCGAGGCCCATCTCAGGATCGAATAGAGCTTAAGTAATTTCCAGACACCTCATTCATGGTAGACCAACAAAGCAAGCTTCTCTAGAGCAGAATCTCAGCTGAAAAATTAGAAACATTTCTTCCATGTCAGTGGGAGAGTTTTATTGAGTGTTTTCTTACTTTGGTTGAATATACATGCCATGTTGGCCTCAAAGTTGTAATGCCACTAATTAGAAATTCTTTACAGGAAGCTATTCTTTTAAAACGTATGAAGTGTATTTGTATTTTTATGTGAATTAGTTCATTTAGATAGCTTTCTAGAATTCATTAAACTATAAACTTAGGATTTGTACACTTTTCTGCATACATGTTTGATAGCGTTTCAAAAGAAAAATACTTTTAAAGAAAGTAGAGATGACTTTTCTGCTGACACCACATTCGGTCTGTCACTTTGAGAGAAATAGAGCTTTATTTATGGAACATGGTGGCATGAGTCAGAGAAATGGAAGACTGAGGAACAAATAATCATCTGGTCAATTTTTGCCTAAAGCCTCTTATGTATTTCCCAGATGGGAACCACTTTATTTATATGCACTCTTGAATGCATTTATGACATTTACTCTGTTGTTACACAAAAATTCCTCTGCAAGTCATTATTCCATTGTAACTAACTTTATTAGCTTCTTTTTTATTATTATTAGCTTCTTTTTTATTTATTTTTATTTATTATTGAAGTACAAATGACATACAATGTTACATTCATTTCAGGTGTGCAACACAGTAATTCTACAATTCTACACATTACTCAGTGCTTACCATGACGAGGGTAGTCACCATCTGTCACCATACATTATTACAATATTATTGACTGTATTCCCTATAGTACTTTTCATCTCTGTGACTTATTTCCTTTATAACTGGAAGTTTGTGCCTCTTACTCCCCGTCATCTATTTCATCCATACAATAACCCAACATCCATACAACAACCCAACAACCACCCCTCTGGCAACCACCAGTTCGTTCTTTGTATTTAAGAGGCTTTTGTCTTTTTGTTTGTACATTTGTTTTGTTCTTTAAATTCCACATATAAAAAATCATAAGGTATATTTGTCTTTTTCTGGCTTATTTCACTTAGCATAACACCTGCTAGGTCTGTTCCTGTTGTTTGCAAATGGCAAGATTTCATCCTTCTTTTTACGGCTGAGTAATATTCCTATATATATATTATATATATAATATATATATGTATATATACAGACATATAATATATATATGTATGTATGTCACATCTTCTTTATCTTCTTTATCTATTTGGATGGATGCTTGGATTGCTCCCATATCTTGGCTATTGTAAATAATGCTTCAATATACAATAGGGTGCCTATCTCTCTTTGAATTTGTGTTTTCATTTTCTTTGGGTAAATACCCAGTAGTGGAATTACTGGGTCATGTGGTATTTCTGCTTATTAACTTCTTTTAAAGAGGAAGCATCCTCCCAGAAGTGATTGTACTTACCCAGTATGGGCGTACACAGAAAGCATAAAGGGTAAGTGGTTGAGAAAGGGCAGTATTGACTTCAGTAATCACAAAAATTCCATACACTCACTTTCCTTTGACATTTTGTTACTTCTCCTGTCCTCCAATCATACTACTTTTGATAGTTTAGGGAGCTTTGAATAAGAAGCAGAACCTCTGACAGACCAAAGATCTTCGGTTGAGAAGTAATGTCTGTAAACATGTTTACAGGAGCAGAAGGAAGAATTTCCTCTCCTCTGAACTTTATGATATGTAAATGGTTGAGAGTAGGAGGGGCTTCAAACACTTGTGTGGGAGATACTAGAATTTCCAAAAAGTCATATGCTGGAAATAGGAGTGAGTGATAGATGCAGAAAGTGATACTGAATGAAAAGAGACCACTTGTCTTAATGTCTGCAGCTCAGGTTCAAGCAGGATGCGGAGCGACAGCCTGTCTTTTGGGTGCCCACAGCACAGTCTCATTTGGTTTGGTTTGGTTTGGTTTTGACAGGGTTCTTCATAACAAGGGTTTTTACACTTTAGCAGAAATCATAATCACACGGCTTATGTTGTTTGTGTTCCTTCATGAGGGACGTCCCTGGCATGGTGAAGAAGTCAACACTTAGTTTACAACATCAAGGTTGAATGTTATTGATTTTATCAACTACTACGGTTTTTCCTTACTTCTCAAGTGCATTGCAGAAGTGACTTTGAAGATAAACAGTAACAACAGGGCATCCAGACAACTTCTAGATGGGTCCAAAAACAAAAAAAAAAAAAAAAATGAGTGTGGTTCTTGGCTGTCTTCTTCTTCACATCGATTTTCCCTGAAGCTTCACAAAGAGAAAGAGCAGTAATACATGTGACAGGATAAACCATTGATGGAGAACCCACGAAGTGCCTGGCACGGAGTTCAGTGTGTAATTCTCAGAGCCATCCTATGAGGATGTTATTATTGTTACAAATTACAGAGGAAACCATTGAGACTCAGAGGGTTAAAGACCTCACCTAAGTTAAAGAACCTCTCTTGCATCCTAAACAGTAACTAGCAGAGCGTTACCTTCCAGTTCTGTAGTGGTTTCCAGCAGCATCTCTAAAGTGGAAGGCATGAGGAGTTGAGTTTGCTTGATGTTGCACTCTGATTGTTAGCTCTACCTAAGGAAGTGGAACTCTGTCCTTCCCATTGATAATTGAGAATACCTAGCAGTGCCCACTCCAGCTTTCCTCTGAGGTTAGAAGCCAGAGAAGCTGTTCCAAGTACCCATAATAATGTTAAACCCTCTTATGGCAACCAGAGCTCAACTGTTAAGTCCTTCAAATATAAGCTTGCTCAGCCATCCCTATGCTATCTATCTGGCAAAGCCAAAAACATATTGTGAAAGAAGGTGGGGTTATTTCTTCTCCAGGCTACTTCTGTCTAGGACAGGCTGCTTCTCCATCTCAATCACTTCACCCCACTCCAACAAGTGCCTGAAATTTTCCAGTGCATCATGTGTCCTTGAGCACATATTTTCATTTGACTAGGTTGTGTAGCGATTCCTTTTTCACACACTTTCTTATTCAAAGGAGTGATTCGAAGTGTCTTAACAAAGATGCATATAAGGCAACAATAAAAAGTATGGTGAGTTAGGGGGTAAATAGCAATATTAGCAACAACAAAAAAACAATATTAGGAAAGTTAGATGTTGTCAAGAGTAGGTTAATGGAGAAGGATTAGTGAATACAATGCATAACCATTAAGTCCTACAGTCTTGCTAAGACTGTTTCCTAGTGGCCAAGTGGAAAAGGAAAATGTGATCAGCCATGAGATTAAGAGGTCTGCAGTGTAAAAGAAAATAATTTGCTCTATATGTGTTTGGCTTTAACTTATACTGAGACTCGAGAGACAAGGCATTTTTTTTTCTGTGATTTTTCATTCAGGGCAGTATAGAATCACCTGGGAGCTTGTTAGAAATTCAGAGTCCCAGTCCCCATTCCAAATCTACTGGAAGAGAACATGTATTTTAACAAGATCCTCTGGTAATTTATAAGCATAGTAGCATTTGAGAAACAAAAAAATGAGCTACAACTGTAGCCATAATTTTGCAGTATATTGTCTGTCAAAGGCAATTGTGTGAGGGTCCAATACAATATAGTTTATTCCATGACTCTTGGAAAAAGTTGCTTGAGGCAAAAATAAAGTTTAGATCACCTAGAATTGTATGAAAATGGGATTGGTTCCTTGCTAAGTGACTTTGGAAAGTCCCTTGATCGTTTGTGTTATATTTTCTCCTTCAGGCAGCACCTTAACTGTAGTGTAATCTTATGCTTCCAGGTTAAGTAAAAAATTCCATAACGTATATGAAATAGGCAGTCTGAATCTGCAAAAGTTCTGACCCAGGTTACAGTCCTTAAGATGAGTTCCAGGGTAAGACCAGTGTTACCCTGCTTACCAGAGAATTTTAAAGTAGGATCACTACAACTCATGAAGGACATGCAATAATGATTCTTTGTTGCTTTATAAGATTTATGTTGCTATCATTGAAACCCTTAGTGATTTGAAAATAATTGGTTGTACCAGAAAATTTGATTGCTAGAATCAGAAAATCGTGAAAGTTTTTTTTTTTTTCTTTTTCTCTTCTAGTCACTGAGTCTCAGAAAAACAAGGTGTCTCTCCTTCACATAGGAATGGTCTAAGGATGGAATTCTCTGGAGTTAAAAGTCTAGATTTCCCCACATGTTATGATATGGTCCAGGATCCCTTTGACTGGCTGTCTTTCAGCCCGTTTTGGGATGCTCTTTCCTCTCCTCCACTGCCCACAAGCACTTTGAACAATCTGGCCAATTTGGGAGTTGGTTTAGGAAATCTCAGAGCCTGTGAGTCTGGACAGCAGAATTCCAACCCTGGCTCTGTGACTCTTTGCCAAGATACGCCTCCTTCAGCAATCTCCGTTTTCTCATCTGTGAAATTAGGGGATTAGATGCTTGGGTCCTTGCATATGCCATTCCTCTGCCCGAGTTCTCACAGCTTCTCCTCCTCTGTCAGATTCTCAGATGTCACTTTCTCAGGGAAGTCATCCTGGGTCACCAAGTAGAAGGATGTTCTTCAGCCTTCCCTCCACTGCAACTTTCTGTGTTCCATTATTATCCTTCATTTTCCTCGTGGCTCCGACCACCACCCAAAGTAGATCTTTTTAGTTATTTAATTTCTTGTTTCTCTTTCCCAAACTTCCTCCTTTCAGATATATGTGCCACTGAGAGATGTGTCTATTTCACCACTTAGACTCTATTTACTATATGAAAGTAAGGGGAGAGGAGTCTCCCTTTTCACTGCAAATGAAGTGCTAAAAGCAGCATCAGGAGAGTGGGCTGGTTGCACATCAGTGAGCGATTGTAATGGAATTATGACTTACAAATGGCCAGTTTGTCGGCGTCTGCTAACGATGTTCCTTGAATCATCTTCTTCACAGTGTACCCGGAAAGATTGTGAGCCCGTCCTGTGTGCCAGGGACTTGACTCATACAATCTCTTTTAATCCTCATGACAAGCACACAATAAAGTATTTTTATTACTATTCGAGAGACGAGGAAGGAGATGCGTTGAGGTCGGGCTTACCCCAGATCAAACGACTAGTCACGGATGGATCCCGGAGCCACAGGGAGGTAGCCCAGCTCCAGAGTCGGTGTTCTCCACAGCTGCTCTGTCCTGCAGACCAGTTCCCCCAGGCAGACGGGCAGGCAGGCAAGCCTCATTACACATGCAGTTAGCATCCAAGCGAGAGAGAGCAAGGACAGAAAAGGAAACCCTGGAGTACTCGCCATAGGAAGAGGTCTTGAAAAGGAGCTTCTTAACAAGAGGACCTGTGACCACTTTTGCTCTGCTCAACCATTCCTCATTCGTGGCTTCTCAGTAATTCAGGATATCAGCAGTGAATCCAGCTTTGGACACTGTGTCTGCGCTCATTCGTTTCCCTAGGAGTGGGTTAAGCTTTGCAAACAAAGCCTCCTTCAACTCTGAAAGGGGCATCATTTGATTCTTCTTCTTCTATAGAAATACATTTCTGACACAATAAACATGGAGTAATTGGGTTGCAGCATTACATCTGCTACATTGTCTTCTGTAGTCTTGATTTTGATGCTCATGTTTACAAATGAGAGGTTTTTTTCCACTAAAGTGAGACATGTTTGCTCTTATCTTTCACTTCAACATCAGTCAGCTGGAAAGAAATGCTTGTGTTTGCTGGACGTGACATGTTGACCTACATTAAATGATGTAGAAATAATAAAATTTAATGAATGTTACTGAGTGGCAATAGAGAAAAACACTTGCCTTTGAAAATGTTAATATTTTGCAATTGGATTGAAGTGGAAATGCCTCTGAGACTAGAAGAATTAATGGACCCAAATTAGGCAAAGTTCCTTTAATTGTGCTGCTGAATGTGAAAAGAGTCAGTTTTTCTAATTCAGTTTCAACATACCACTTCTCCTGACATGGAATTTGGGAAGCTTGGCAGCTCTTTAAGCTAAACACCAAAATGGCAGAGTTGATCAATAGGATCTGGAAGGCGGTCTGTTTAAAAAGATGACACCACTTATGATGGCACAATGAGCTTTTCTTTATATAATTATTCTACTAATTACCAATTTAAGTGGCTAATTAAGGTTGTCAAAATGACCAGTGACTTTGGCCTTTCAAATCACACATTCTATATAAAGAACACAGGCGTGAACATTTGACGTGGCAAACAAGCAAACAAAAAACTTAAACAAAATTTACTACTCAATGAAATGTAATAATTAAATTATTTTTGAACATCCATTGTTAATTTGATTAACTCTTAAAAGTCCTTTTTCACTGTTCTTTGGAATGAGAAAATTGTTTACAGCTGAGTAACCTTCACAAAAATGAAGAGTGATGTGAAAGCCCAGAGACTTTTTTGAAGAAAAAAATTCAAGTATGGTTACCTAATATTTGAAGTTATTTATGTTTATGCTTTTACATTATTTATTTAAAAATCAGACATTTAGGGACAGCTGGGTGGCACAGTCAGTTAGGCATCCAACTCTTGATTTCAGCTCAGGTCATGATCTCAGGGTCGTGGGATTGAGCCCTGTGTTGGGCTCTACCCTCGGCATGGAGTCTGTTTGAGACTCTCTCTCTCTCCTTCTGCTCTTCCCCCTGCTCGCTCTTTCTTTCTCTCTCCAATAAATAAATCTTAAAAAAAATAAAAATAAAAATCTGACATTTATTCAAAAGAGGATTTCATTTCCAAATGAAGAGTATTCCAGTTTGCTTTAAAGCATATCTGTATACATAGCTAATAGGTCTCCCTGTATGTGAAAATACTAGTAATAAAATTTACTGGCAAACTGGCAAAACACGGACAGAGAGGTTCTTTCAGGACCTTTCTCAGTGCTAACGCAAAAGTTTCATTTATTAACTTCAATTTTTTGAAGTCAAAACCATTATGTTGCTGTTATCCAATCAATTTGGAAAAAAAAAAAACTGATGTATCTTTTTTGCCATTAGGAAGCAGTGGCCTCCAGGTTGTGCAACCTTGACCAAGGCTTTAAGCTTCTTTGGGTTTCAGTTTCCATGTCTTTAAAACAAGAAGGTTGATGAGAGACTCTGGACTCTGGGAAACAAACTGAGGGTTTCAGAGGGGAGGGGGGTGGGGGGATGGGTTAGCCTGGTGATGGGTATTAAAGAGGGCACGTACTGCACGGAGCACTGGGTGTTATACACAAACAATGAATTATGGAACACTACATCAAAAACTAATGATGTAATGTATGGTGACTAACATAACATAATAAAATAAAATTAAAATAAAAAACAAAAACAAGAAGGTTAAACACTGAGACCTTTAAGGACGCTTTAGTCCTAAAAACCTAGGGAGTTCTTATTCTTTTAAAGAGGTTTTCATACAGAATTAAAATATGCATATATTTTTTTCATTTTAATAACACCATTATTGATTAAGATACCTGATTTTAGCAACCGGAAAAAATGGTTCAAATAGGCTACAAGCAAATTTGTTTTTCAGCGATGAAAAGGTAGCACAAAGTGATTGTCGGAGGATGTAATGGAGGGAATGGTTGTTCATACACCCACAGAACAGGGCAAGGGGATAAGAATTGGCAAAAGGACAGTCAGCAGTGACAAAGGTGTGCGAGACAGGTTCTTCCAACCTAGTAGGGGCTCCATTGCAAGGTTGCAGTCTCATTTCCCTCTTTGCCTTCCTTCTGAGAATAGAAAGACCCGTCTGTGTTAGGAGAAGCAACTTTCCAGTTCTCGTGCCCTGGTCTTTGGCTTACAGACCTGGCCAGGCTCCTCCCAGCCCCAACATGGCCTGAATATAGGTGAGGTGGGGGGCCGGGGTGGGGGGAATTTGAACTCTCCTCCAAGTTCTACACCTTCTCCCTGCCAACAAAAAAGGAAGAACCTCTCTCTTGCTATTTCTTTGTGTCTGTTTTTTGCCTCTGCCTCTATCATCTCCTTCTCACACTTGAGAAAGGTAGTATTATCTGTCTCTGCCCTACTATGATTTCATAGGTAATAGAAAGACAGCAGAGTCTTCTTTCTGAGATTGTCCACCCAGCAGCCTGATCCCCAAAGGTCCAGAGTATTTCATTCAGCTGTTGGAGATTAACCTTAAATACACAAAATAGCTATTGACTTAAATTCAGGCCAAAGGGAAAATCCATTCCCCAGCAGGTGTACCTTGGAAAGGGCCCGGATCCCTTCAGACAAAAGGACATAGAAATGGGAGACTAGTAGTCTCAGGGATCATGTTTCATCACTTTACTGGTAGCTAGTCTGATCTCTGGCACAGTTAACCACAGCCTACATGACCCTGGTCCCTGTTGCCTCTCCTAGACCAGGGGGACCAAGCATGGTTTTGCCTGCACATTTCCAATACCCAAGAGGCCTTCATGGATAGGCAGTATGGTTATTGGTTTCCATGTTCCCGGGGCAGCAAAATATCTGGCACATAGTAGATGTTTACTAAATGCTTGTTAAGCGTTAGAAGGCATGTTCCCCTTGGTCATGCCAGAAGAACAGGCTGGACATGCAAAAGGAAATCTAAGTACCTGGTTTGCAGTAAAGAAGGTCCTGGGTACATTCGAGAAGAAATACTTAGGCGAGCAAGTATCAGCATATAGTATCTGCTCCATAGCCATAAACTGAGTTGAAGTAAACCAAAAAGAATCGTATTTAAGATTCCCACAAAAGGCTAGTCAAAGACAAAAAAAGTTAAGTGTTGGTTGGCATGAATGTGTACTCTTGAATAAATAAGATTCAGCTGAGCAGGTGTTATCATTGTTCCAATGTCAGCTCCTTCCCATATGGGTGCCTCCCTGGCACACAGAGGCCTCACTGTTTGGCCAGGGATGTTACTGTCACTCCCAGTGAGTCTGTGAGCAGTCCCAAGTCCAGGGCAGAATACAACTCTGTGCTAGGTGCAGAAAATGATGGATTAAAATTCAGGAAGCGTGGGCGACAGAATTTTGACAGCAGTCCATTCGAAGTCCCATATGGAAGGTTTTCAAGAAAACCCTTCATATATCATCAAAGCTATATGATCTTATCAGTGAATGTTTGTGCTATTTTAGTTCTTAAAAACTCTTTTTTTCCTTTAGGTCAGGGAGTTTTCCTGATACTGTTTTAAGATACCATAATAACTGCTCCATGTGGGTTTTTTTTTTTAATTCCAATTTTCACTTAATAGTCTCTTTTTACATCCATACTTTTTAAACTCTTGTGGCTTTTATTAAGTTAATAACTCAAAACCTAGAAAATAATGAAGAAAAAACTCAAGATAACAACTAGTAACAACTTTTGGTGTGTTTATTTAAAACATTTGTTGACAAAAATATTCTTTGACACACATTTAAGCTAATGCCAAACATTCAAATGTTTAATGTGCGTTAAGTGATTCAAGCTTAATTTTGTCCTGAGGATTCTTTTCTTCTGGCATTCATGTCTACCAACGCCACATGAAATACATATTCTGAGTGAGGAAAGAGAATTGGCACTACATTTCTTGGCGTCCTACAACTATAAACATTTAGACCTGAAGGATAAGTTAGTCTAAAACAGAAAAAGAAACTGAATCACCGAGAGGTTTCAGTGGATATGGTCGGGGTCACAGAGCAAGGCCACGGATGATCTCAAAACCATTGCCTTTTGTCCTTCAGCTCAGTGCACCATCTGCAGCCTTCAGTGTAATTTACTATCATAAAATGAAAGTTCAAATTTTGCTTATATCTCCATTGGACTCCCCAGTAAAAGTGAATAAGCCTCCAACCCAAATAGAGCATTGTCTTCAAGGAAGTTTAAATAGTACATGTGTGGTTTACTTCTTGAGCGTGCGAGGTCGGTATTACCTGTTTTTGTCGAGACTCTGTGACTTAGGTTTGGTGGCAGGTTGAAAGTGTGTGCCTCTGGGTTGTGAGTGTCAGGAAGGGTACAGTTGTGTTTGTGAGCTGGCATGATGCCTTGTGTTGCTGCCTCTAGTGATCTCTGGTGTCCTAAAAAGTGACCAGAACTTGACTCAGTCCGGGTCTTTGTGACTTTGTAGACATACAAACACAGTCACTAGATTTCCATGACTGCCGTAACAAGGTTACTACAAATTTCACACAGATGTATTATCTTACCATAGTGCAGGTGAGAGGTCCGGTAGGGCTCTCACTAGACTAAAATCAAGGTGTTGGCAGGGCTTTATCCCTTTTTGCAGGCTCAAAGGAGAAAATCTGTTACATGTTCATTTGGGTTGCAGGCAGAATTCAGTTCCTTGCAACCATAGGGCCAAGGTTCTGGTTTCCTTGCTGGATAAAAACTGAGGGCCATTTCCAGCTTCTAGAGGTCACACATTCCTTGTTCATGGCCCCTTCCCTTTATCTCCAAGGCCAGCAATTGTGGGTCAAGCTCTTCATGGGTTGCATCTGCCTGCCTTTCTCTTCTGCTGTTAAGGACTCATGTGACTAGATTGAGCTACTTGGATCATCCAAGATAGTCTCCCCATCTCAGTGTATTTAACCTTAATCTCAGTTGCAAAGTCCCCTTTTCCATGAAAGTTAGTATATTCCCATGTTCTGGGGATTACGATGTGAGCATCTCAGAGGAGTCTGTCACAAACACTCTTGGAAGGATTATTTAAAGGAGCAAATCCTCCCCAAGCACTCTTTTCTGATCCTACTATGAAGTGGAGGAAACAGTCTGTTGTAGGAGATCAGAGTTCAGTTCCAAAACCCTTTCTATTAGGGTGGCCTTGATCAAGCTAAAAAACCTTAGCTTTTCTATTTGTAAAATAAGGAGACATACAATTCTCATGAGGATTAAATGATAACACGAGCACGAGTTCCTTAAGGTACGTTCATGTTCATTGTCATAGGTGCCACCCATCTAAGGAAAACATTGCTCATTGGCTTCCGTGCCCAGGTGCCTAGGAATGGGCATCATTGTAACTCAGTAGACAAGAGACTATCACCAGATGTGACTGCTGTGGGGCCTGCTCTGGGCATTCAGGGGAATCTGAACTCTGTCTGAAACCTGCTCAGTCTCTGCCCAAGCCTCATCATCTTGTCTGTAGGAGAGTAGCTTGATCTGTGGGAGATCTCAAGCCTAGCAGACCCTGAACTTCTTTCTCCATATTCTCTCTAGTTTCATGTACTGTGGAGCCTGGTAGGTGGGACTACATACTCTGCAGGTCAGAGCCAGACAAGCTGCCTACAATTTGGGTACATTGGCTCAATGACTATGACTCAGAAAGATAGGCTGAAACTATCCATTATCTTTTATCATTTAGCCTAATAGTTAAATGAACCATTTAACACATGCAATTTTATTCAAAATGGCATTTGATTCACTAATAAGGAGAGACTCAGACTCAGTACATTTTTGGTCACAGATAGTGGATCAAGTATTCCTCAATATACTGTCAGTTCATGGAATATCTTAAAGGAGAATGGACCACTTACTGTTGGGGTTCACTAGGGATCTAGCCTTAGACATTCTTCTCTCTGCATTTCCTGAAAAACCTCCCTACAGGATTCATCCACTCAAACAAGTTCAGCTCTCACCTGTGCACAGATACTCGCAGCTCCATCTCCATCTTGGGCTCTGCATCTGAGCTCTGCCCCTTGATGGCGCAGCAGTCCCTCCGTGACTTCAAACTCAACAGGATCCATGGCTAACACATTCTCTTGCCTCATAAATGTTTCTCTTTTTTCCCGAGTTTCATATCTTAGTTGATCCAGTTAATCTCACACTGAAACCATGCTTAATCCCGCCCCCTCCCTGCCACCCCACATCTGATCATACTCCCTGTACAGGCAGTGCTACCTCCTAAATAATTCAAACATCTCCCTGACCTCAGTGATCTAGGTTAGTCGTTGGTGATTTCTTTCCCAAGTTGGCTTTGGGCAATATCCTTGAGGGTTTTAGTCCAGCCTTCTAACTAGTCTCTGATCTCCTCACACTATCTATAATCCACCCTCCACACTTCGCCTCTTTTAACTTGTGAGCACACAGTTTGGATCATGATTCATTTCTTCCTGAATGCTGCTAATGCACATGATTACTCCCCAAGGGATCAGATCTCACCTGGTTCCAACCTACCTTTCCAGCCTCACTTTCTAGTGGATTCTGTCTTCAACTTTCCCCACACTACAGCCACTCAAGGTTCTGGGCATTTCGCATGTATGCCCTGCACGTTAGCAGCTGCTCAGAGCATGCTGCCTTTCTTTCTTATCTTGTTCAGCTCCTACTTGCCTCCCAGAGCCAACTCATTTCTTCCTTCACCTCTTACCCTCCCGTGAGGACACTGACAGACAGTCCCTTCCTCTTCTGCATTTCCATAGCACTTCTTGGACATGTTGATTATTTTTTTGTAACTATTTATTGTCTCACCTCATCAGATAGTTACAGCATTTCATTATAATGTAATAAATGACTCTTGGTTGGATGGATGGGGAGATGCATGTGCACTTTTACAGTTCTTTGAAGTGTGCTCACCACTCCATGTCATTTTTGAAAGGGAAATGCCCTGCAGATATTATATGCAAGAGGAGCAATATGGCATTATCTTTCTCTTCCCTACTTAGAGGCCTAAATATTACCTAGCTTTGGAAATAATAGCCCAGCATTCAGGTCCGGTGCTTTTGAGAAAATGGAACAGGTTCAGAGATTTTTTTAAAAGACCCATTTTAATTATTGCCTTTCAATGGCATGATGCGACTTTAAGGAAACATTGTGTTTCAATCTGATTTCTTTATATTTTAAAGTGCACACCCTATCATTGTTCACTGGAATTTTTAGCTCCTGAACGTTTTACCATTTCTAAACATTTTTCCTAGTTGCACATTACATTATATATTAAATCTTTATGAATTATCCAGTTTGCTGGGAAAAATGCAGAGACATTAAATTCCACTATTGCTAACATTGAAAATCTTTGATCTAATAGCCCCAAACCCCAGCATCCCCTTGCTGCCTGGATTAAAGGCCCAGGGGCCACTTTTGAACACTTGGCATGCCACCTGTGCACCTGTGAGCCATAGGACTTTTGCGTTTGTTCTTCCCCAGCCCAGAAAGCTCTTTTCACCATTCTTCCTCAGCTGCTCACTTCCTCAGCTCCTCACTCATCATTTCTTCAAGGAATCCTTCCCTGAGCACCCATCAGACTCTGGTCACTCCGCTTCTCCTCCTCCCAAGCTCCTTCCTCCCCTGTAGGGAACCCCTGAACACTATGTGCTCATCAGCTCCCTGCTTTGCTTTACCTTTTACTTTCTTATTTTGAAGAACATTCAGATTTACAAAAAAAGTGTGTAAATATATTTTTTGTGTGTAAAACAGTATAAAGAATCTCATATACCTCTCCCCCAGATTCCTCGAATGTTACCATTTTATCACCCTTCAAATTCACCATCATTTCTTTCTCACCATTCTTTGTCTCGCTGTTTCCCTCTCTCTCTCTCTCTTTCTTTCTCTCTCTCTAACACAAACACACATACTATTGTTTTTCTGAAACATTTGAGAAAAATTGCATTCATATTGCCCTTTTAGCCCAAAGTAGTTCAGGTATATTTTCTGAAAGCATTTCTCTTACCTACCTGTAATATAAGGATCAAAATCAAGACATTGACACAATAATAATATCTGATTCATAGACCTTACTAAGATTTTACCAGTTGACCCACTACATTTTTTTTCCTGGTCCAGGATCCAAGGATTACATTGCATTTAGATGTCATGTACTTTGATCTTCTTTGACCTAGAACAGTTTTTCAGTCTTTCTGTGTCTTTCTTGAACTTGATATTTTGAAAAATGCAGGCCCGTTTCTTTGTAGACTGGCCCTCAGTCTGGTTTTAGACTGATGCATTCTTTTGATTAGACTCCGGCTATGCTGTTTGGGGCACGTATGTCACAGAAGCCATGGCGTGTCCTCACTGCAGCCATTCAGGGAGACATGCTATCGGTTTGTCCCATTACTGGTTGCTTAGCTGTGATGGTGTTTGCCAGGCGGATCTTCTATAAAGTTACTAGGTTCCTGCCTTGGTCAGCTGGGGCTGCTAGAACAAAATACCACAGACCAGGTAGCTTAAACAACAAACATTCATTTCTCATAGTTCTGGAAGCTGGAATTCCAAAAAGAAGGTGCACACAGATCCAGGGTCTGGTGAGGACCTCTTCTTCTTTGGCAGATGGACATCTCCTTGGTGTATGCTCACATGACATAAAGCTGAGAGAGACGCAAGCTCTCTGGCATCCCTTATAATGACATGAACCCCATTCGTGAGGGCTCTACCTTCGTTATCTAATTACTTCCCAAAGGCCCCATCTCCAAATACCATCACATTGGTGGATTTGGAGTTCAACAAATGAATCTGGAGGACACAAGCATTCCGTCCATCCAATTCTTTCTGCAGCTCACCAGTAACCTGTGCGGAGATCCTCTGAGACTCCCCTGCTTCTCCTCAGACTTCTTCCACTAATTCTAGCATCTGGAGATACTTTCCTGAAACAGCTATGGCTGTGGCTGGACTTACAGGTTTTTTCCATTTTGTTTTGTTTCCTTAATTGCTCTTCCAAATCTCCTGGTGCCTAAGTGCGGGGAATTCTGGAGGGCATGCCCTCCTACAATTTTAGAGATGCTGCCAGACTTCCCCAAAACATTGTGCCCTTTTCCTCCCTCACACGCGCTTCCTCAACACTACACGTATTGTCAGACTTTTTTATTTTTGTTGGTTTTCTGGGTGTAAGATAGCAACATTGTATCGCTGTTTTCAGCTGCATTTCCCTTTTTCAAAGTAGAGCATCTTTTTATATGTTTATGAGATATTCTTGTTTCCTTTTCACACTGACAATTTAGCATACATTTGGGAGATTTGAGGTCAGATCAGCAAGGGTTTCAAAAATTAATGGTAGGATGATGATTAGAAGGTTTTTTGGTAGAAGGAAATTTGTTGAATTTATTTAAGTTGCATTTCGAAGTCTTGTCAGCATTTTCTCAATACCACATTGGTAATTAGGAACAGTACCCTCCCATCATCAGGCTTCTGGCCTTCATTAGTCACTATGTGAGTGTCCTGTATAACATCCTCATCATGAGATTCACAGCAATAAATGCAAGCAGGTGTCTCCATATAGGAAAATTCCAAGTATTTGGACTTTGCCCAAATCTAGGGATAAAAGGGTTATTTGGGCCACAGAGTGTTCTGGCCCTAAGCACTTTTTGTGCAAGCATTTTATTTACGTCAAACTGAATTATACAGCATAAAACTGTCTAGTTAGTTCATTCCATTTGAGTTGTAGTGGATACTACTTCCCAGCCCGGAAGGCAGAGATAAATTTCAAAGTCTCTACTTTTTCCAGGTACAAATTCTCGTGGCAGTGTATAGTTTTTAGAAGATTCTTTTTAACTTTAGTTTAATAGTTAAAGTCTACACTTGTAGGAAACTATGTGGTTGGGCAAATGAGTTTGCCATAGAAGAATAACTCATTTTTACTGCCACAGGGTTGCTACCGCTCAGGGTTGTGACTCGGAACTGGGTGTGGGAATGCAATTGTATGGGTTCTGGTGGGCAGGTGTCAACCATCAAGGATTTGTGAACAGACACCTATAGAAGGGCAGCAGGCAGCTCGGTGTGACCCATCAGGAGAGACAGGGGAAGCGTGGTCAGGTGACTTGCTCAAGGTCACACAAGTTTAAATGGTACAGGTAATACTAAAGCTCTAGAACTCACGATCTTAGCTACTTTCTTGTAAAATACTGTGTGTGTTGGTATGTGTTTGTGCCTGTGCACGTGGTATGTGCCAGTGGGTGTGTGTGCCTGTGCATATATGTACACATGCCTGTGTGTGCGTGTGTACATATGCATTAGAACATTATGCATCTTAGGGCAGAATGGGAAAATGCATAATTAGGAAAATGCAATTTAATGTTATTCCAACCTGATTTGTGTTCTTTTGCCACTTACTAAATGGAAAGGCAGTTTCTACAAAAGCCCATTATGAATAACTTATTGAAGTGAAAATTTTTATAACTTTGTAGAACAACCTGAATTATTAAATATCTGGGGCCCATCTTCTGTTTTGTGGTAAACTTCCGACTGACTCAAGTGTCCCGAAGGAACGGTATCGGCTTTGTTATACTGACATGACTATTTATCTTGAGGAGGGGCCCCAAGAATATTGAAGAACACACACACTTAAATTTGTCTGTGTTGAAGAAGAGCTGGGAGAGAAATCAAACAAATGAACAAAACCACCACAACAAAACCTCATGACTCTTTCTTCTACACTCTGTCTCAACTGAATTAGGGAAATCAAACTGCAAATTCGAAAACGCTAGAATCAACCAGTATATGGGATTGTTCCAGAACTTGCTGCAGGCATTTGCAATGTCCACCTGGCCACAACACAGAATGAAGCTCCACTCCAGAGGGTGAACAGTCTTGTCTTCATGGACAAGTCCTTCCCTGAGTTGATCTTTTTCCCACATCTCTGCCACTTCGTAAACAAACAAGATTGGTTAAAATACACACTAAGGGCAGTTTTGAATGGGGAAATAATCATAAATGGGCATCCTGAAGTGAGGACATAGGACCATAGATTGGTGTGGGGAAGCACTAGCATCTGCTTAGCTTTGGTAGAAATGAAAGCTTGAGAAACTGATGATTTAGTCTACTGCCTAGTACTGCTATTGGGTTCTTTGATGGCCGGGGGATATGCTGTAGAACAGGACACTTGTGGCCCCCACCACAATGGTTGTTCAGCATGAGGCAAAGCTCTCCAACTCTCCTTTCCTTTAGCAGACTGCCTTGAGTTTTGCCCAGCTGTCCCCAAAGTGTAATTCCAAAAACAAAATGCTGATTGTTACATCTTTACAGATGTGTTTAAAACCAATGAATAGGGATGCCTGGATGGTTCAGTTGGTCAAGCTGATTTCAGCTCAGGTCATGATCTCACGGTCCTGAGATCAAGTCCTACATTGGGCTCCACACTCAGCAGGGAGTCTGCTCGAGGATTCTGTCTCCATCTCCCCCACCCCCACACTCATGTGTACTCTCTCTCTCTCTCAAATAAATAAATAAATCTTTAAAAAATAAAACCAATGAATATAAATAATATATTTCTGTGTCACACTATGCCTTCCATCAATCACATTTATGGAATTATTTTCAAAGAAGTGCAAGAAAAGAGTGTGTGTGTGTGTGTGTGTGTGTGTGTGTGTCTGAAACACAGATTCTTGGGATTCTAAACCAATTTCGTTTTCCTTACCAGGAGGAAATACTCTAGTGTGTGACAGAAATTGGATTTCTGAAGGTGGAGATTGTCCTAAGTGATAGCAAGTGTTGCCTCATTCATTCATCTCCTGTTGAGATGCTTGCCGCACGTTTTTAGAAAATTACATTAAGTTGATTAATTGTCTTCTAGAATCTTAAAATAGCTACGTCTACTCAGAGGAGAGAAGCCCCCCAGAATATATCCCAGCAGTCAGTGTCACTTTTATTCATCCAAATAATGTCATAAAGTATGATTTTTTGGAGAACAATCAGAATAAACAAAATGTAGGAGAAAGAAGCTTTTAAAATATTCTATGTTGCTGGGTTAAGTTGTTTGTGGCAGAAAGTAGATTTTTGCTTCAGGATTAGCTCATTAGGACTAATGTTTTGCCAATGTGCTCACCATATTTTATCACGGTCTTTGCTGTGACTCATTTGTTCTGCTCTATAGCCTATATTGACAACAGACGAACATAAATGTGTGTCTTATTCTCAACAAAATGTCAATGGCATATGGTTACAATTTTTATGACTCTCCTTTAAAAATATTATATACTTTGATATTGATTCAAGACTATTCGCTTATGAATCATTATTAATGTGAGTGTTCTAGAACGGGAGAGAAAAATAACATGAAATTGTTGGCAGTTTCAAATTATGAAAAGCCATAAAAGGAAGTGCTCTGTCTACCTAGGCAAAGAGTTACATATATGTTGAGTCGGTATCTGTGACTGAGCTAGATCCACAAGGAATTAGGTCCAAGAACAACATATGGATGCAGATATGCTTGTAATTGACACCCGTGTCTTCGGGGCCCTAGCTTGTTGGTTTAGCTTTGTCAATTGGTCACATAGCTTGACTGAAAGCATGGGAACTTGCCTAACTTATACTCAGATTTTGGCTTCCTATCCTGAGCTTAATCGTCATGAAATCAGTAGACCATGCTTTGCAGAATAATAACTGAACATTAAAAACTTCTAATCTTTTTGTTCGACGCTCACATTCCAGCCTGATACCAATGCCAGAGCCAAGGGCTGTGTCTGCTAAGGAGCTTCCAGCAATGAGAGGATAAACCCTCTGCTTCAAAAAATGGAAGATCTGGTATCAGATAAATGGGCAGCAGGCCACTGTGTCTGACAGAAAATAGTAAGCATTGAACAGCTGGAACCAAATGGGAGCCAGGAGGGAGGGGAAGCCAGGACGATCAAAAATGGGTATAAAGAAGAAAACCAGGCAGGAGCATGGGACACTGAAGTGGGTTGGCCTGAGGATTTGTATCTTAGCCAGGAAAAAAAAAAAAAAATTAAACCACAATCTCTTGAGCTTTGAAGTTGCCAACCCCCAAATTCACAGTTGTCTTCTTTTTAGTTAACCATGAGAGTCTGTTTCAGATCTTGGAAACGCAGAGCCTGTATTAGTTGGGGAGTGCGGTATTTCTTCATATCTGTTCAGGAAACGATCACATCGTGTGGTCAGGGTGACAGTCTTTACTGGTTCAAATCCCACACGTAACAGCAGGGACCCCGAGGCTCTGGAGGGCCATGCAAGCAGACTACCTGAGGGACAAAATGTTAGACAACTGGTCTACACTGGGTCCTAACCCATCAGGCTGTTTTCTCTCTTACGTAATCACCAACATGCTCTTAGCAATTCAGAAAGAAAGGTTTAGAAAATGTAGAGCCATTCAAAAATAGATTGTTGCTAATTGGTAGCAGAGCTTTACGTACATTTACATGACATCTTGGAAGGACCTAGAGCTCCCCCAGCTTTAACATCTGATGGAGGTTGCCCTTCTATGAAACCAGCTAAAAGCTCCATCCTAGAAGGGGAGCCGTGGTTAAGATGGGGTGCACATTGCTCATTTCCCTCAGACCCTAATTTGGTCCTGCAAGGATCCGAGGCTCCCTCCACCCCAATCCCTGGGTCCGTGTTTCTCCCTGCCAGCTCTTCAGAAGCAGAGATGGACAAGTTAGTCCCTATGATTGATATGATACATAGAACAGAATACAGAAGACAAATACTTTGTTAAAAACCATGCTTATGAAAAATATCTCTTCGTGCACTGTATTTTTCTTTGAAAACGATGAATACTGCATTTGGAAAGAAGTTGTCACATTGGTATCGTATTCCTTAAAGCTCATTTTTCTGTTATGAAAAATCCAGTCAAACAGGAGTTGTGGGGCAGCTCTAAGCTAGGGGGCCACCCCCCTCCCATGACTGTGAATTCATGTTATTCCAACAGAGTAACTGACACTGAGAGGCAGGGAATGGGGGCTGGCAACCAGACGCTGGCCTCTGTTCTCTGTTGGCAGGGAAAAGGAAGAACAGATGCAATTATAAATAGAATTATAGCCCAAACCAGGATTACTTGGATAACTCAGTCAACACAGGGTTTTGTTTGATTCAATTTTCTAGATGATTTCATCAATGATTAATCTAACTTTGTTAGTGGAGATCTAAAAGGAGAGCCAGCTTAAACATATTCAGCAAGGCTAGCATTTACTTTTTGCTTTTTTTGAACAGTAGGCCTATCTCCAATTATTGGCTTCTTTGGCTAGACAGTACTATCCACATTTTTTTTTTTTACAAAGCAGAAAAAATTACTAAGAGACTCTGTTTAGAAATCTGAAAGAAAATGGATGAGCTAGAGAAGTATTCATGCTGAACTTTAGCTGTCTTACCCAAATGGCATACCAGGTCAAACTCCCGGATCAATCAGTCAGTCTGTGTCCATCTCTCTCAGTCTTTTTCTCCACAATATCATTTTATTTTTATTTCTCTCCTTATAACATATAATTCTTTGCATGAATAGTGAGATTTTTTTTTTTTCCGGTGGCTCAGCTAGCTTCAAAAATAAAAGTCAGATGGTTGATTGCATTCTAAATTGACCTCTTTGACTTACCAGAATGGCCTTTGGCAGTGCATATCAAAGGCCGAAGGCTGAACCAAATGACCCATCCACTCTTGCCATTTCTTAAAAATGAAATGACAGGATCACAGATTTGATTAGGAAATTCTTTCAAAAGTTTGTCTTGGTTTTAGTCTTCTTTGGGCTTGCGCTTATAAAGTTAAAAATGTCAGTAAGAGGATTTCTCATTTGGGAAAGAATGTACATTTAGATAATGCCACCTTCTAGATTTCTAATAAAATATATGCCTTCTCATAGCAATTGAAACATGAAAATTGCTCTTTTTTGATCAAAAGCTTCTAGACAAATACAAATTATAATCTATTAATAAAAGTGGATCTTGTTTTGAGATTAAATCTAGGAGGTGTCCTAGCTGTTGTAAAAGTTCAGATAAAAACAGAAAATCTTGATATGTAGACAACTACTTTTTCATTTTTACTTGCGTATTTTATATCAAAAAGGTCATAGTAAGACACTTAGAAAGCAAGTGCGCCTGGGCGCCTCAGTCAGTTAATCGTCCAATTCTTGATTTCTGCTCAGGTCACGATCTCAGGATCCTGAGATTGAGCCCCTGTTGGGCTCTGCACTGGGCATGGAGCCTACTTAAGATTCTCTCTCTCCCTCTGCCCCTCCCCCCACCCCACTCGCATTCTCTCACGCAAAAAAAAAAGGCAAATTATATGTTAGGGAGAAATCTTTTAGCAGACCTGTTCAAGCTACCCAACTGTAATGAAGCAGCCATGATAGACAAGATTATAAACATAAACAGAACATAATATTTTGTGTTTTTAGTGTTTGCAAAGAAATTTAAAATGGGATTATCTTAAAATAATCCTATCTCATTTAAGCTGCACAGAAACTCTGTAATGGGGACACTGAAGCTTGAAGAGTTTGAATGACATTTCTGGCCAAAATGTTCTTATTTTAGCTGATTATTTTTCTTTCTAGTGAGTGACATTTTTTTGCCTTTAGTTGACATTTCAAGGCTTCCCCTCCACCTTTCCTATCCCTACCAAGGGTAAAGATTTTTAAAATCTTTCAAAAAAAATTAGAAGTGCTCAGAGGCAATATCCCTGCCGCCTAACTATTTCTGAGCAATGGATATTGAATGTTCCTTACTCAAGGCAAGCATCGAAGGCCAGGCTCAACGCTGGAAACCAAGGAATTGGAGAGCCTCTTCCCCTAAAAAGGTCTGGGAAGAGCTGCTACCCCATGCCATTCCTGGAAGCCATATTCCCAAAACACAGCCTCCCAGCCACGGCCGAGCTACCAGATGACCTGGGTCTTGGGTCCGTCCAGTTACCTCGTGATGGAGTCACCAGGCCAGGAAGGAAAGTGGGATGACCCCATCTTCCCCTCAAGATTCGTCTGCAGACTAAAATTTCAGCACATATGAGGAAGACAAAAACTGACAGAAGTGCCCCCTTCAGTCAAAAAATTGGAAGGTGAATGTGGTTCTGATTACATATAAATAGTAATGCAATCCAGAGGAGCTTTAAAAATACCCTAAAACATTGCCATCATTGAAGAGCGGTGATCTAATAAAAGTTCAATCACATAAACTGCCACGTTGCATTATTGTGAAAATAATGAAATATATTTTGGCCATCTTCCAGGTCCTGTTCAAAAACTGTTTGTATCTTTATTTATTGACTATATTAGTAAATTTTTTAAAGCAGATCATTATTACAAATTTTGTATCATACAGTAAATGAAGAAAATCTCCAATAATTATAAAGTGCTCACTTCCAAACGACACCCTCCACCCCAAACTTCCTCTCCTCAGGAGCCAAAGCTTTTTATTCATCTTTCAGATGAGAACAGGCAGAAGATAGAGATCAATCACCAATTAAATTAAAACCACATTAAAGTATTTTGCATCCCCTTATAATGGAGTTTACTTTAGAATCTTCAAGAAGTAAAGGAAGAAGTAGTGACTGTATAAAGAATAAAAAGACAAGAGCAAGGGGACCAATTGGAAATCATAGAAATGAAAGCGATGTCCCCTGAAATTAAGGAATAAGCTTCAGACTAGACCCAGTTTAAGAGAAAACTTATGTATTAAAAAGACCAAATTCACACAAAACAAAATTCAGAGACATTAGGAGATTAAAAATATGAAAGTGACGCCTGGGTGGCTCAATTAGTTAAGCATCTGCCTTCCGCTCAGGTCATGATCCCAGGGTCCTGGGATCGAGTTCCACATCAGGTTCCTTGCTCAGCAGGCAGCCTGCTTCTCCCTCTGCTTGTGCTCTCTCTCTCTCTGACAAATAGATAAAATCTGTTTAAAAAAAATAAAAAAATTAAAAATATGAAAGAGAAAAAACGGTGAATTCAGATATAGTAAAATGAAGAAGAGAAATAAAATGGTGACCTTCTAAACCAGCAGAGGAGAAAAAAATTTAAAACATCATTTCAACTGAACATGTAATAGAAAAAAACAAAAGGCATTATGAGTAGATATCTTAAAATAAAATTACAGATATTAATCTAAATACATCAATAATCAATTACAATAAATAGGAGCTGATTAATCTCACCCACTACAAAACAGAATATACTTAGTAATTTTACCAATACTATAATGTACTATAATGTAATATTGTAGTGTACTATATAATATTATGTATGTACTATATAATATTATGTAATGTACTATATAATATTATGACTTTTTATTTTAAAAAAATCCTTTCTAATTTTTGTAAGGAAATTTTCTTCCACTTAATTAGAATTTTTCAGCAACTAAACTTTTTCTCAATATAGAAATACCCAAAATATCATCTCAAAAATGTTCATTGTCTCCAAAAGACATATAAGAAAATCATTCTGGCTCCCAAAATATCTATCTAGTTAGCCTGGGAAGTAGGTGATATCATTTAAAAGATTCCCAGAGACAAAATGAAGGTTTAAAAATCTACATTTTGGTGTAAAGATTTTTTATTTTGCCATAGGCATTTGTTTCTGATGAGTTTTTAGGTTGTATTTTTAAAAATAACTTTTATATGTGGACTTTATGTAATTTTTAAATGATATTATCTACTTTCTTTGGGTTATGAAATATCATAGTTACCCTAAAAATGCTTTTCTCATATATCTTTTGGAGACACTGAGAAATTTTTGAAATGATATTTTGAGTGTCTCTGTGTTGAAAACAGCTTCGGTGCTGAAAATCCTAATTAAGTGAAAGGAAATTTCCCTACAAAAAATAGAAAAGGCTTTTATCCAAAAATGCTATAATATGTGAAGATGGAGAGGTGATGCCCTAATATAGTTTAATCATGCAGTTTGCCTATAAATCATATTTAAGGAGGAAAGAGTCCCAAGTACAACTAAAATTCTGAAATGATGATTTCTTGGTGACAGATGTCTTTAAAATCCCATCATTATTACCGTGGAATATTCTCACTAAAAGAAAAACTTTTTCTGCAAGGAACCGTGAGGTCCTGGAGAAAAAGGGGGCATTCGTTTCCACTGGGAAATTTCTGTGCGCTTTCGTGAACCTCAGGCCGGGCTCCCTGCCAGGCCTGGCGGTCTCCTGCGGGGCAAGGGCTGAGCCAGTGTCCTGCAGGGCTCCCTGTGGTTCTTGCCATTGGGCACCGACGGCGCGTCGTGCCCTGGACTTGCACGAGTAGACTTCAACCAGCAGGGAGGAGTCTGAGAAAGAAAGGACATTTGCACAATGTGCTCATAAGAGGAACTAGACAGGGGTCTTTCCCAAAGATTTTGGCTGTTGTATAAGTGGCAGTTTGCTAAAGGACACGAAAAGGAGAAGGGAAAACAATATGTAAGGCTCTTAAATTTTGGGAAGCTCAATGTAGGGTGCCTGGTGGCTCAGGCTCAGTCGGTTAGGCGTCCAACTCTTGATTTCGGCTCAGGGTTGTGAGACCGAGCCCCAAGTCGGGCTCCCTGCTGAGTGTGGATCCTGCTTGGGATTCTCTCTCCCCCTTTTCCTCTGTCCCTCTCCCCTTCCATGCTCTCTCTCTCAATAAATAACCTTTAGAAAGCTCAATATTTCTTGAGCTACGTATTTACTTTTCCTCAGCTGTTATTGCCTTCTCCTCCCTCTTTCTCCTTCCCTCTCCCTCTCCTGCCTTTCCTTCTCCTTCCTCCATCCCTCTCTTCTTCCCTCTCCCTCCTCTTTCCCTCCTCTCCCTCTCTCTCTCATGCGCGTGCACAAACACACGTGCACACACACGTGCACACACGTGCACATGCACACGTGCGCGCACACACGTACACACAGCCTTGCAGCCTGTGCTGAATTTCCTGTCTCAGTTCTATGACACCTTCGGTGGTCCTGCGGAGTCAGTGATTGAACTGAAGAGCACCCCAGGAGACTAAGTTCCTCTTTCAAACACTGGCATTAAACACATGTAGGACGCCATCCTTTTTTTTTTTAAGATTTTATTTATTTATTTAAGATTTTACTTATTTATTTATTTATTTATTTATTTATTTATTTATTTGAGAGAGAGTGATTGAGAGAGAGACAGAAGGAGAAGCAAGACTCCCCGCTGAGCAGGGAGCCTGATAAAGAGCTCCATCACAGGACCCTGGGATCATGCCTGACCTGGGCTTAACCGACTGAGCCACCCAGGTGCCCCTAGGATGCCATCCCTGATACCTGTTCTTTAATAATGTCAGACACACATAGATTAGGTTGCCCCAAACCAAGCACAATGAAGCACTGGAGGGTTTATTATCTAAGCAATTTGAGACTCTAGCTTGATTGATGCACATGTGCCAACTCTCCACTTTGGTTGCAGTGATGTGACCTACGTAATTTTATTCATATCAAAATCATGAATTTTCTGTTCATGATCTGGCCAGTTAGAAACACAGATGGATGAATGGGGTTTAACTATATTCCTCCTGGAGCAGTTTCTGTGCAGTAATACTTTAAAATACACTAAGCCTCAGGGGTGCCTGGGTGGCGTCTCACTCTTGGTTTCAGCTCAGGTCATGATCTCATGGTTGTGAGATTGAGCCCCGTGTCTGGCTCCATGCTCAGCAGAGAATCTGTTTAAGATTCTCTCTCTCCCTCTTACTCTACCTCTCTACCCCTCCCCCTGCTCACTCTCTAAATAAATAAATAAATAAATAAATAAATAAATAAATAAATAAATAAAATCTTAAAAAAAAAACACTAAAAAATAAAAAAATGAAATACACTAAGCCTCACCGTACTTTTCATACCAGCACATTTAACTCTTCAAGCATCAATAAATGTACTTTTGAGTAATCAGAGGTCTTTATATTCAGGGGGTTTTGATAATGCTGGTTATCCCACATGTAAATGATTATTTTCTTATTTTTCTTTAGGGTACTGAAAATTCCATGTGTGTGCAGTAAAAGGGAACGCGATTTGATTTAACAAAGAAATTATCTGCGTACGTTCCTTGCTGTGAATGAACTCGGAGTATTCATCAATACTGAATCATTATTTAACTCTGTTGTAGTTAGTAGGAAAATGAGCTTCTTAATGTTTTTATGTGCAGTAAAGGCTCAGGAATGGTAGTCTGTGTGACCCGAGATAACTGACAGAACCTTTTTCTGAGCTTCAATTTTCTCTTCTGTCAAAATGGGGACAATTATCACACTCCTAGAGTTTTTGTAAAGATTAATTTTGTTTAAAAGCAAGTATTTTTAACATTTTATCTTTTACACAGTGTTCATAATTTGTAACCATATTATTATTTTGTTATTAGTATTAGTTATGAGCATCCAGTGTAATAAAGGCTCTGTAATGGGGAGCACCTTGTCACCTCCAAGGTGACATTGCTACTGTTGCAAAGGATCTAATGGGAAAGCCAGCTTTTCTTGGCACTACAATTGTTTGAAAGCTGACGATAAAACTGAGAAAACAGATGTTGTTACACAAGTAGATGAAAGGATTTGGGAATTGTCCTCCTCTGTTTTATTTTGAAAATAAAGTGGACGCAAATGGAATTTAGCGGGAAATTAGTACTGAAATAAAATGAACTTGGAAGTCTATTTTTTTTAAAGATTTTATTTATTTATTTGACAGAGAGAGACACAGCGAGAGAGGGAACACAAGCAGGGGGAGTGGGAGAGGGAGAAGCAGGCTTCCCGCCGAGCAGGGAGCCCGATGCGGGGCTCCATCCCAGGACCCTGGGATCGTGACCTGAGTCGAAGGCAGACGCTTAACAACTGAGCCACCCAGGTGCCCCTGGAAGTCTATCTTGGATGAATTACATAATTCATGCCTCCAACTGTTTACCAGAACTCCTCATTTCACAAAGAGATGATTAAGGATACTTTTAACCTGGGGGTCGTGTGAAAGGATCATGGCTGATTACTGTCAATTATTGTCTGGTCCAGAGCAGAGTCAAGAAACCCAGAAGGAGAGCCTTGGGCTTTACGTATAACCTGTGCAGGTTGAGTGGGCCTCACGGTACCCTTGGTGAATTCAGAGGTGACATTTGCTTTCTGCTACTGTGGATTTCAAATTCTGAATGAGTGGGGCCTCATTTTGAGAAATCTGGGGATGCGTTATATATTGAATTGTTACTGATAGCGATAGTACTATGTAAATCATTTTCAAGTCCTCCTTCCTCATGAATGAATTTGCAAGGCAGTTGATTTTTCTTCTCCCAGGTAGTGCTGGTGAACTACTTTTCATTTAGGTGCATGTCTGCATTGAGCTTGCTCCAGTGAACTATTCTCAGTGGGATTTGTCTCAAAAACAGCTTAGGCTATATTGACTCTAGGTACAAGAGCTCACACTGTAGTTGAAAGCAGCTAGACTTTTCTTTTGAAAGCCTGACATTTTGGGTGCCTTTTTATAATGCCTGTGCCAATTTGCATATTGACACGGCCTCCCTGCCAGTAGCCAGATGTCCCTGCAAGCCCCAAAGTCTTTCTCTCACTCAACTCCACCCTGCTCTGGACTTGACTTGGCTGATCATATTTGCTAAAGGGCAGACAGCCTTCTGTCTTCTTTACTCTGTAAAGATCAGGATTAAACGAATGCATTTCATGTTGAAAACTATGTCATAACAATTTTATTATATGGGAAAGCCATACATACACTGGAGTCATAACTGTGGACCTCTGTTTACTCTCCTGTTGTCTGGTGACATTAATCTCTGGATTTGACAAGCTTTAAGAGCTATGTTAGATTAATTTTCAGTTGTTCTTTAAGCTAACTTGATTTTCCACCCTCTTCTCTGGTTAATGAAAGGGAATCACTTTAAGAAGATGGAAGTTCTGGGGACACCTGGGTGGCTCAGTTGGTTAAGCATCTGCCTTCAGTTCAGGTCATCATCCCAGGGTACTTGGATCAAGGCCCATGTGGGTCTCCCTGCTCAGCGGGGAGCCTGCTTATCCCTCTACCCCTCCCCCTCTCAAATAAATAAATAAAATCTTAAAAAAAAAAAGCTGGAATTCTGGTGTGAATACCTTTAGCAGGTTTGTTTGTGTGGCAGATATGATACTTTTACTTAAATTTCTTCCCAGAAGCAAGGAAGGAAAATGTTACCTGTGACTTCCCTACTTCCATATAAACCCCAAGTCCTTTCTGGCAGCTAGTGCAAAATTGTTTTTTTGTTGTTGTTGCTTTGGTGACAATCTTCCTTAGCACAAACCCTTCTTTAAACTCAATCATTTGACAAAACTTGCTTGTTGTGCAAGAATCTGGACTATACACACACATATCCTATGACTGATATCATATCAATATTTTTCATCACTACTTAACTTTATCAGAAAAAGCATGTCCTGATGTTAGGCAGAGTGAGTCACGGTCAGGCTTGCTTCTAAAACTTGAAATATTTCACTATGTTTTCCTTCAAAGTATGTGACTCATCAACTGAGAAGATAGAGGGCTCTTCTCCAACATTGGGTTTGATTTAGGCCCGTGAGGATGCTGGGGTCCATGTGAGCTTGCTGTGCTGTATCTCTTACTAGCTGGTCTATTTAATACAAGCTAGATGCTTCTTTGCAAGAAAAGTCTCACAGGACTTAGTACTATGAACTTACTGTTCCTGAGCCTGGATTTGTTGATGTCTGTCCTATAAAACACTTCTGTCTTCATTTCATTATCCATTTTTCAAGACCGAATCATTATTCCTAACTCCATTCCATTCTTTAAAAATGTTGACTCCTGCCCCCAAAATTTAAAAAGTAGAAATAAATAAAAATTTTAAATGATGACTCCCAAAACTGTATGAACTGTTGACTTAAACCAAAAGGCAAAGTGCTTGAACTGATGTTGGAACAAATAAGTACTTGAAGCCCCCTTCTAGGCACCCCCTAGGCTTTCTGCGGTTCCCAAAGTGTGTGCCCCACTACCCCTTCCCACAGTAGCAAGGGCATCACCTGGGGACTTGCTAGAAGTGCAGATTAGCGGGTCCCACCCTTCACCTCCTAATTTGGGAACGCTGGGCTGGGTCCAGCAATGTGTTTTACTGCAAGCCCTCCAGGCAGTCCTGGTGAGCAGTAAGGTTGAGAGCTGTCGACTTGATTATACCCTCCCTGGATACCCCTTCTGAAACTTTCTTTTGCTGGTCCTCCTTCCTTTTCTCAAATTCTACTCTTCAAAAGAAACTGCTGTCTAGCATGTGTACCTTTGAGGTATTGGCTGTGTGTGCCCTACTTCTAGTTGGACCCTAGGAGATCCTGTTCCCTGTCCTAGTAAATTGCATTAACATCCCTTGTTCTTCACGCTTCCCTCTATCCAGGCCCTTTGGGGGCGCCCTCCTCTACTGACTCTGGGCTTGGTGTTCTGATTCACTTTGGCCAATGAGACACACATACAGAGCTTGAACAAACTCTTGAGTACCTCTGCTTCCTCTTTTGTTCTCTGTTTTTGTCTTGTGAAAATGCCTGGGCTAGCTTCTGGAGGATGAGGCTTATGGAAAAGAGGGGAGTCTGCCAGAGATTCGCACAGCTGCCTGGCTGACCTGTGGCTGACTGCAGACACATGAGTGAATCCCCAGCCAACTCATAGTCTCCTTAGTAATAAAAAAAAGGGGCACTTTGGGAAACCACTGAGTTTTGGGGTGGTTTGTCACTTATCAAGGGCTAACTAACAACTACGCCTGTTAAAGGAATCTTACTGTCTCAGCTAAGAGGAGGAGGGCAATACAGAGGCCCTTCTCAGGCTCTTAGAAATCATACCCATCCCGCTGAGGGACTTGACCACAACCCAAGCATACTGTTGAGTCAAAATGAACATTCGTGTGTGGGTCTTTTAAATGGCCAGTTCGAATTAGTTGCAGTTGGAGAGTTTTCTCTTTTAAGCAAACTCTGAATATAGTTTTCCAGACTTTTTTGAAACCCCAGGAGTTGCCTTTGTCCCTGAGTCCTTCACACTCTTCCATCTGTATTTCTTCTCTGCAGACTTGCTAGTCTTTGCCAAAAGCCACCCAGGTGAAATGAGATTTGCTGGGAGACACCGGGGCAGATTAAACAGATCTTTTATAGGAAGGATGATTGCAAAAAAATCTCTTATTTGGTTGAAGCAAATAAATGGATGCAGTGAATATTTTTACACTCCTGCTTTTGAAATCTTAAAGAGGGAAATTCCCTAAGCATACTAACATAGAAGTTCAGCTGAGACTATTTTATCCTTCAGATCGCTTCCCTGCATAGGTTTCTCCCTTAAAGGGTTTAACATCCACTATTTTTAATATTTTTATTCAGTGATTGATGTTTTATACTTGGTAATACTAATTTTAGTGGAAAACTTTCTATGGTGACACGAAATTTTAACTGGACTATTTAAACAGTCATCTGTGACCCTTTACTTAGGAATGGACTTGGTTTTTCAAGCAGTTCTCCCTAGAGGGTGCCATATCCTCACTTCCCAACTTGGTCCTTCTATGGTTGGCTGCTGGCCCCATAACATCATGTGAGGCTGAAGTCATTTGGATTACCACATTGAAATCTTTTAACAGATCTCTCCACAGTGGAGCCTTCATTTTAGCATGATAAATGCATACCTTCTGGCATGCCTTTTGTGTAAGTATTATGGCAAGGGAGACATGGTTTATGCATGGAGGCAATGGTGTTTATTTGGCACGGTTGTAGTTGTTGAGTTCAGCTTAGTCCGTTTCTGTGTCAACATACAGTGGCCTGAGGAACATTCTGGACATCTGGTGGAGTATCAGATAGAACACTGAGGACAGACTCAGGGGACCTATCCTTTCATATTGTGTATGGCGCCACAGAAGTTACTTACCTCATTGCACTTCTGTTTCTTTATTTGTAATATTGGAGAGCTGGTCTTGAATGTTTTTTTATGATCCCACCAGCTCTGTGATACAATCTTTGGTACATAATAATAGTTCTGTACAGTTTGATGGAGGAAGTGATACCAGTGCTCCTAACTGCTAATTCTAAGGAAATTTAGGTAGTTACCCAGTGAAATTTTGGTCAGCCTGAAGAAGAGATCTTAAATTTTGAGAAAAAAATTGCAGCTGATTATTGAAAACCGCAAATCCTCATAGGTACATTTTAATGTATCTTTTAAAAACATGAATATTTTCATGTAATCAGCATAAGGTATTGACTTAAAATACTGGCTCCGAAGAACAAGTGTAAGTTACCCAAGATCTAACACTGTGCCTAACAAAGAGTCTTCACTCAAAAATAGTTGTTGAAGGAATGGCAAGGTGGCTAATTCCATTTTTTCCATAACTTTTATTTCTAGAATATTCTTTATTATGTGGAGTTAGAATTTATCTCTCTGGACTTCAAGCAGTGGCTTTAAATGTACTCCTTTGGGCTATATGGAGCATACTGTTTTTGCTGTACATGGAGAGTTATATTTATTTTCCTATGCTACTACTAAAATAGATAGTAAGAATTTCTCAAAGCATGAGATGCATATCACTGGTCATGCTCTTAATTAGGCATAATTCTTTTTACATGGCCATTTTTAAGTTTTTTTAACAATTCTCATGCCTGATATAGTCTTATCTTTCCAAATCTAATCACCACTCTTTAGAACTTCCTCATGCACATTGTTCTGTGTCCTCAGTACTCTCTTCCAAATAGGTCGTGATTTGTCTATATCCTTCCTACTCTGTCACGAAGAGCTGAACACTGTTTTCAACATTTTATCAATGCCAACAAAACCGGGATTACCATCACCTTTACGGTAAATACTGGTTTTCTGCCAATACAACTTAACTACATGTTAGCTTATACTAATACCCAGGTCTTTGTCATGAAGGTACAGGTAAATCACATCTCTGTATCATCATGATTTTTTTAAAAACTTTAAATCAAGGTTTACTTTTAATCTTCATTGAAGTTCATCTTCTTGGACTTAGGCTGTGTGGGGGAACATTTTGGATTCTGGATATGTCAACCGATTAATTACTCTTGCTTCTACCTTTATGTCATCTACAACAAAACCAGCTCCATAACCTTGTCACATGTTCCATTCATGCATGTGTCTAATTCAACAGAGCCGAGAGAGCAGTTAATACTCACTGCTAGAAACCACCCTCCAATGTATCTACAAAGACATCTCTGGGGTCTTGTCAGTTGCCTTTTTAAAATTCATACAATCGTCCTAGCTCTGGCCCAGGTAAAAAGAAACAAGAATATTGTGACCCTATTCGATGTCAGTGATCTGTAGTGACTCTTCATGACCAATGTTTCCTTTTCCAGGAGCTGACAAACCATCCTGTTAATGTCCATTCTAGAAATTCGCTGGAAATAAACATAAAGCAAGATGAGGGATTGCAGAATCTATTTCGCATTCTTTTTATAAATTCTGTGATGCGTTTATGCATCCCAAGTCTTCTGGCCTGTCCATATACCCTCAGATCCCCAATTGCAGGTAAATGAGCCTTGTAATATACCATAATGTAATTTCATGGGCTTGGAGTTTGAATCCTCAGGGCAGCAAATCCTCTGTAAAACTGGGGGCTTTATTTTCCCCTTTCCAAGGTTTGCTTTACACTTTTTAAGCACAGATCATTGACATTGAGAAGATACAAACAATATGAGATGCCAATTTTTATATCCATCAATATTTTTCTCCAGCCCTAAGTGGCTGGAGCTTCCTTGCTGCTTTTCTTTCTTAGAACAAAAATTAAAACTATCAATACAACTAACAAGTACTTCCAAACAACTCATGTCGGGACAGTGTGTGATGGGTATAGTAGAGAAAATAGGAAGGAATGCAGAACAGAGGAACAACTGTGATCACAGGGCCTCAGCAAATACCATTTTTGAGCTGGTCTTTGAGAAATGAGTGACATTTTGATTGGAAGAATTGAGAGGAACTCTAAGTGCAAAAAGTGGTAGGAGCAAAAACACAAATGAGTGAGTGCTTAAATATTTAAGCCACGGCAAGGAACCTATTAGCTTACCTAGTAGATAAGAGTTGGATTAACAAAGGCTTTGCTCCTCCTTTGAATCGTCTGATAAACTTAAGGAAGGTTTGGAAGTTTTCAATTGAAGTTGTGATGTAAGTGAATTTGTAAACTTAACCTAAAAGAGAAAGATGGCAGTGAGAAAAGCCATTAGGGGATTTTACAGTAACCCATGCCACTCAAGCAAAGATTGCAATAAATAGAAGGTGTAGAAACAGTTCATACAGTCCAGAGGTAAGGAGGAAAAAATGAAGATGGATTTTACATTAATCACATTTTTAAAGTATACATAGATTGTATGTGGTCTGTTTTGGAAAATTATCTTACCTCCCTCCCTACCCCCCACCCCAAAATTAGTATTCTTTCCCAAAGTGTGAACTGTGTACTGCTGATCATACCCAAGATTATTTCAGGTGGTTTCACACACAGCTTTAAATAACACCGACCCCTCCCTCACCCCCCAAAGAAAGAAAAACCAAAAAACCATTGATTCACATTGTGAAAAGATGCTTTCTTTTTTATTCTTTTTCAGTACTCTTAATTACACCAATGATAAAGTCTCAGTTTGGATTCAATTTGGCTTTTCCGCCTACCTAACATTTGCTATTCTCCCCCTTCTTACAAAGAGAGTGTGGGTTTGGGCTTAGACTTTGGTAGTTAGAATTCGTGGCATGGGTAGAAATGGCAGCATTGACTTAGTTTTGTCCTTCTATTTTTAAATTACTTTTCACTCTTTTTTTGGCAACTGACACTGTGTCACCTAAGGTCGAGGCATACAGTTTTATTTTAAAATAACATTTTATAGAAAAAAAATTAAGACACTGATCCAAAGGATTTTAGGTATATCCTGGCAGGGGATGGAGCAATTTGGCAAAAATCAAGGTGCCGATCCATGAGTAAGTCACATTCAATCAACACTGCTCTACTGAAGGTCAAATTGGAATTGCCAGAACTTTATATGTTAAAGATCTTTTTCCCTCCACTGAATTTACCAGTGATTGAAATCATGTCCTTGTATCCCTGAGAGCTTGCCTGGTGGCCGATGGAGAATTGCATGGGGTTTTCTTGTTCTCCCCGAGGGGGAGGGGGCAGCCAGGGCCCGTTCACCTTGGACATAAAACCGCTACTTTGACTACTAGAGACTTGTAGTTCTCCTATGGCAACTAACTGTACTCCTCTGATGTAAGGTAATAAAAATTCTATCTCATGACAGAAGGTTTTTTCTAAAGAGAACATGAAGTCCCATTTCTCAGTTCACTTCCAAATTGACTCTAATATATCTAATGACCTCTTTTCTAAAATTAGTTTCATGGAGGGCATGATTGATTTCAGGCTCTTTATAGATTTAATTTAATGCTCATTCCCTCTTGTATTATTGCCCAGCTTGAGTCAAGATGATCATCCATATGATTAGAGAAATAAAGCAAGGCCAGGATCACCCCTTTTAGGGCCAAGTGCACAACTGCCTTATCCCTGAGATGGGAAGCAAGGCCACGTGAGGTATGAACTGCTGATGGATAGACCCTAATGGCTCTTTTAATGCAAACAATTGATTCTGGAAGCAGGAAGTTGCTGGAAGGGTCCGCTCTGAAACTCTGCATCAGCACACCAGGCCTTCTTGTTTTTCACTTAGGAAAATAAATGCTCTCTAAACTTTTAAGCCAGCCCTGTTGCTTTATGCTTAGAGCCCATATTCTTAAGTCAGAAAGATGAGTTCAAACATGGCTCTACTGTATGTGTATTAATAACAGCTAGGTGGCCCTGGGAAGTTATTTACCCTCTCTGAGCTTGAGGTTTCTCAGCTTTAAAATAGGGATGCATCAGTTTCCTAGGGCTACCACAGCTAATTACCACAAACTGGGGGGCTTACAACAGAAAGTTATTCTTTCGTACATCAGAAGACTTAAATCAAGAAGGCAGAAGGTCTGCACTCCTTCTGAACATTTTAGGGGTGAATCCTTCTTTACCTTTTCCAGTTTCCAGTAGCTCCAGGAGTTCCTTGGCTTGTGGCTGCATCACTCCAATCTCTGACCCATCTTCACATGGCTTCTCCTCCTTTCTGTGTGTCCTCCACCTTGCTTTTCTACGGACCTTGTCTTTGGATTTAGGGCCCACCCAGATCATCTAGAATGGTCTCATCTTAAAATCTTTAACTTAATTACATCTGCAAAGACTCTTCCCAAATAAGGTCACATTCACCAGTTCCAGGGATGGGGAGGTGGACATGTGTTTTTGAGGGACACCATTTAACCCACTACAAGGGATCATCATACACATATATCACAGATTAAATGAGAAAATGCTGGACATGCTCAAGCAATGTTAATTAATCATCATCATTCTTATGATTATTAAATAGCTCCTTGGTTTTGTTATTATGATATTTGCATTTGGTAGACCGAACTGAACTTAACAGTGAGTGTTAATATAATTAGATCCAAGGAGAAGATATAAGATTCCAGTGGCCTTTGAGCGTTTCATGCAAGAAAACATGGCTTCTTTCCCCAAGGTGGCTTTGGAGTCATTTATATTATCACAATGCACATTATAGAACTTTAAAGGGATGATCTTTTTTTTTTCTGGTTTTAGCAGACAGTGAAGGCCACTGAGGATCAAAAATACTAATGATATACCAACAACTCCATTCCATAAAATTTGGAAAAAGGACTGTTATGAGATAAACTTTAATTTGAAACTAAAATAAGTGAAAACTATTTTTGTGGCTTTGGATGTGCCACTTTTGAATAAAAGTCAACAAAACCAAGAAAGCCTAATTTCCAGATTGTGGGCCTTTTCTCTGATTCTAATTGAGAAAGTGGCCCTTCTAAAGGTAGTTCTTTTCCTAAGATCCATATCCTGGTAGAATGGTAAAGTAAGGCCAACTTCCCACCAACAGGGAGTTCAAACTCTCCTTGAGGACATATACGACAGACTTTACCTTGAAACTCTAACCTCCTGAAATCTCTTTCCATTCTTACAGAGAGATGATATTCATCATTTTCTCAAAATTTTTGCTAGTCATTCATTCATTTTTACCTGTCCACACCAAGGCAGGCCACGCTGATACAGTTCATACCAATTATTTGGTGTGTACTGAGCATCTAACAATACTCCAGGCCCTTTCTGGGAGGCGTGGGTAACAAGATGCCATCTGCTGGTTTCTTTCCTTCTGCATAGGATGTATATGTTTGTCTGCCTGAGCTTATGACCAACTCTTTGAGACGGGCTGGTGTGGCTATTGTCACACTGTGATAAGGAGTCACTAAAAACCTTTCTATATCCGAGTATACTCATAAGTTAAGGACAACTAAATAGTTAACGAAATCTCAGCCTCTTAGCGCAAAGAAATGAATGGAAGTAACTCTCTTTATTGTCTGTCATCAAAGAAGAAGCAGGTTTACTTCCATGTGAACTTGTGGAGAAAGCCTCGTGTTGTTGTTATTTGCAGTTCTTGGTCTGTGCTTGCTCTTATACACCATGCCATTTAAAAACAAAAATCTGGAGTAATGATGCTATGATTAAATGATACTGAGGATAACAGTGCGGTCATGTTTATAAAACAATATGGCAAAGAGGCTGAATGTTTGCACTTGACTCCTCTTTTCATCAAGGACACCAGGGGGCGACACTTACGCAGGCATATCTCTGTGATCATGTGGGTTTGGTTCCAAACGTCTGCAATAAGGTGAATATTGCAATAAAGTGAGTCAAATGAATTACTTGTTTCCAATGCATATAAAAAGTTATGTTTGCATTAAACTGCAGTCTACTAAGTGCATAGCATTATGCCTAAAAAAACAGCATACATACCTTATGTAAAATGTACCTTATTACTAAAAAATATGCTAACCGTCATCCAGACTTTTGGTGAGTTGTTAATCACTGATCACAGATCACCATAACAAATAAAATATTGAAAAAGTTTGAAAAAGTGCAACAATTACCAGAATGTGACACAGAGATGAAGTGAGCAAATACTGTTGGAAAAATGGCGCCAGTAGACTTATTCAACGCAAGGTTGTTACAAGCATTCCATTTGTAAAAACAAAACAAATAAACAAAAAGCAAACAAACAAAACAGTATTTGTGAAATGCAGTGAAGCAAAGTGTGCCTGTATTCAGAGATTGTAACATTCAGCCAAGACGTGGCATCTGCCTCCAAAAGTGGAACGCCGTCATGAGGGTCATAAGCTTTGTATGTTTGAGATGCTTTTCCTCACTTCCCTTCTCAAGTGTCATTTATTTATCCTTCATGCACAGCTCAAATACTTTAGCCTCTGAAAAACCATAACTAACTCCTGTGGACGAATTAACTGCCCCTGTCTGCCCTGCCATAGACTTTGAATCCAACTCTATTGTAGGAACTCTGCTTTATACTGTTGCAAGCCTCTGTAAAGTCCCACCCTGACTCACCAAAGTGTCTGGCACTGGCTTATTGGTTCCTCTGTAATTGTTGGTAAATACACATACCGTGAAAGACTGCTGAGTCTGCTATTATTACTTCTATTACTAGCTAAGCAATTCCTTTAGAGCTAATGACTTTAAAATACTGATAAGGTATCACTGCCCATAATAATGCTTGGCTGCCCACTGTTGACCCAAAAGAGCACTAAATCATTTTGGTAGGTTAACTCCTTCGATGCCAAATTACCACAACAGTTTCTAGTGATTGATCTTCTTTCTAGTAGCCAGAGTGCTGTTCTGGCAGCCTTTTTTTCTGAAGGAAAGACAGAAGCCATGGCTAGCTCATGGAGTCACCTCCTACTCAATCCCTTCATCCTAACTTGATGCTGACAAAGACGCCCTCAAGACATTGGGAGCATGTTGAAATTCTGGTGGCTCCTAGCGGGATTGACACTATTCCTTTGCATGAGCTGGGTATAGGAAGTACTCAATCAATACAATTTAAAAGTGGCCTGGGTTCTAAAAAATTAAGTCAATTTAAGAAAATAAAAAGTAGGCTGGGAGAGGGTAAGAGGGAGAGTTGTTAATCAATGGGTATTGTCTCAGTTCTGCAAGAGGAATGAGTTCTCGAGATCCTCTGTATCACATCATGCCTATAGATTGAACAGTACTGCAGTATACACTTAATCATCTATTAAAAGAGTAGATCTCATGTTAAGTGTTTTTACCACAGTGAAGAAGAAAAGAAAAAGAAGAGAAAGGAAGGAAAATGTGGATTGTTTCTTCCTTTGTTAAATCACTTACGTTTTGGTCCTCCAGAGGTGGAAAGCACAATTTCATTAACGACTGTAATAAACAGAACACAGATCTCCAAACACTAGGAGTTCCCCAAAGGTCATGTTTTCTTCCTTGTGTTCTTAAGAAACCAGCCCCACAAACCATTAGAAACTGTAGTAACCGTGCAAGTAATTGTGTGTGTGTGTGTGTGTTTGTGACTTGAGTGATCCCAGTGCTTTATTATAAATGACAGGACATAACTTTTGTGGCTTCAGAAAACTCACCACGAATCTGTTCCTCGGAGACAGCCATATTTATGCATACAAGGTGAATGAAATGAAAAGTCACATTCTCTTATCCTTTGATATATCGTCATCTTTTAATCTGAGGTCACTTACCAATTCCACAGTGACTTTCAGTGCCTGGTGACATCAGTCAAGAAAAATGATCAGAGGGAACCTGTTACATCACACATAGTAAAGCTTTCAATCCATCCCTGAGCTTTTCCAAGGCTTGGCATGCAGTAAAGTAACTTGCGCTGTTTCCTGTTGCATGCTTTTAGGTTGCAACTCTTTTGTTGGGGAACTTGGGAAAAGTTGCTTCTTTGGGCTTAATTTTTCTTCTCTGAAATTAATGGCATTAAACCAGACAACGCTCATTTTAGGCTAAAGAAGCCACCAAAAATACCTTTATGGTGTTTATAGATCATATTTTTTAAGAGGGGATCATATTTTATTTGTGATTTACACCAGAATGCAAGCTCCAAAGGGGCTAGATCTTTTGTCTTTGTGTTCAGGGCTCTGTCCCTAGGGACCTAGGGTAGAGGCTGACACAGGCTAGCCTCTGATAAATATTTATTAAATGGAGAAATATTCATTAAATGGAGAAAACATGTTCCTTTCCTTCCATTCCTTGCTCCCTCCCTCCCTTCTTTCCTCCCTTCCTTCATTTCATGTTTACTAGGAAGGAAAAGAAGGGGAGAGAAAGGAAAGTTGACATATTAACACCTCATTAAGCTGAATCTCATTTCCTAGAATAACAACGCTGAAGCCACCCTGAGGAAGATTTTCACACGAAATTTCATACTCTGAATGAGATGTCAAAAGCAACACTTTTGTAAGAGAACAAAATACATCAAAGGATGTATTCAACCATCTCTTTTCCTTATAAAAATCATGCCACAGGGTTGATTGGTGACCCTTGGATGGAGGGGTGCCATGGAGTGAATGCCAACAGTCAGTCACCCTGGGTCAAGAGCAAGTGGGAGAAGAGAAAGGAGAGAAATCAGTTTAGATGATTCTTTCCAGTTGTTTGTTGGCCTGTGAGAGCAGGCAAGAGAGTGCTGTGGCCATCGAGATTTCAAGGCTGGAGGAGGTTTTATTCCTGTTTGTTTATTTAATATGCGGGAGAAGTTTTCATGCTCCTGAAGGGAAGGAGCCAGTGGAAGGGAGAGGAATGGTCCATGAAGCAAGGGGCTGGAGGAGAAGGTCTGACGAGGGGAAGCTTCCTTTGCCTCTGACACCACAGAGAGTGTAAGGAGGATGTTGAGTAAATATTTGAAAAGAAGAGCAATAATTACAAATAATACCAAAGTGCTGAGCCAAGAAAAACCAGATGCTTCTGAATCACTTTAGTAAGTTTGTTGAGTACTTATTCATTCGTTTTTATTCATCTGTTCGTGCTGACTCAGACAAGCAGCGAAAGAAGCAAATGTTAAGAAAATAATATGGAAAACTTAACAATCGGCAGAACTCTAAAGAGATTGTCATTTTTCAGGTCATTTCTGGCTGGCTCTTGGAAAACCATGAGATTGGAAGTGCTAAGAAGGATCATCAGGTGGGGTGACATTAGGAACTGAAATACGGGAATGTGTTTACAAGTCACTGGGAGATCGGAGGGTACAGAACTTCACAGCTTTTAGAATCCACATCAGGGAAAACAGAGACGAGACAGCTGCAGTGACATGTTTGTTTAGCAGAATGTTGTCCCTGCTCCACGCCTACACACTCGTATCCTACTCACTCTTCTGGAGCCCTTTTGGGATCTTCATTCTCTTTTGGACACCAGTCTTCTCTCTGGGAATCTGTCTTCAGATCTAAAAATCCTCTCTGTGGCTAGGGAACCACATTGCGTGTCTGGAAATGACTCTTTCTGGTTTCTACTCTGGCTCTGCTTGACTTGTGAGCAGCTCTGAACTTCACGTCTAGGGGTCACTGTTCCTAAGATTAGCTTCCTATGGCATCAAGCCCTGGGTTGCACATGTGTTCCCAGCACGGGCTGCTCTCTGATTCCTGTCCACCATCAGCAGGTGCATGGGAGCTGTGTTCGTGCATTGTTGCCCGTTGCACATGGATGGTAATGAAAAGGGAAACAGCAGAGATCACCCCAATGTCGGAGGGGGAAAATGATGCAGTAAACTAAAAGCAATAGGACAGTAGCAAGGCAAAGCTGGTTCAGATAAAAAAAAGCCCAGAGTCAATGTGGCATTAGTGAGGAACAGATTCTCTAGAGGGAAATGTGAGCATAGGCATTTGGGGTTGGAGTAGATATTGAAGTTGGAGGTGAGGATTAGGGATCCCAGGTATAGAACAAACCAAGTTCGTGGGAGGCCACATGAACACTGTGGGGGGGTGGTGAGGGACTCCCCTTTGCTTTCCATGTGCCCCTAATTTGAAGTCAGTGTGGCTGGTGAAGCTTCAGATCCTGTTCCTCTCCCTCGCTCCAGCTTCTCTACAGGAGTGCAGCCTGATCTTCATCTGCTTCTTCCTGCTCCACACCATCCATGCTGGAAAGTCACCTCAATACCTCAGCCGATGTCTGGGCTCTGCATCCTCTCCCACCCTGAAACATGATCTCCTTGCAAACCAGCCAACCTCCATGCAAAGCCAAGTTTGGAAGCTGCTCAGTACTTCTTATTTTTGCCTTGTTCAGATTGGACCCCTTGACTAGTAGCCCTGCTCACATTGCTAACCCTTACTGACACTATTATGCCCAAATTTTGGCTAATTAATTTCATATGTTATTGGCTTATTTGAGTTTCACAGCAACCGCATAGGTTAGAAAATATTACCAAAGCCACCATGCATCAATATTGTCTGTGCATGGCCCTTATTTGTGCCTGTTGTCTTACCATAATTATTAATAGCACCCTCTTTCACCTTCAGAGGGGCCTGGTTTGGACAATTATATGATCAGGTTAACTATTGCTACACTTACTGTCTTCAGTTGACAGATGAGACGCAGAGAAGTGAAGTCCCTCCCCTCCATTGTCACATGGCTGATAAATGTCTGAGCCAGGACTGGGACACAGGAATGGAACCCCACATTGTCAGCATGGAAATCACTGTGTTTGGATCATGTTTACTAGTCTCTGAAGTTCTCATGGATGCCTGGGCATTAAGGGTTCATTTCTACTGCTAATTTAGTTCTGATATTTAGTTTTGGTATTTCTGATAGTCTGTAGCTTATCCTCTCCGCCCCCCCATCCCCACCCAGGTGGCCACCAGACCCCAGGGTGCCCGACTGGAGACACCAGATAGAGAGAGATCTTTCACCACATGGAGCTGTAATAGAGAGAGAGGTGAGGTGCTTGCTCGAGTGGATAGGAGACATAAGAGAAATGTATTTTTAGGAATGGAAGATGTGGGCAGCTTGGTGCAAAAGACTTGAGCAAGATTTTTATTAAAAACAAGAAACAGTTAAGCCAAGTAATGGCCTAGCCATTTATTTTGGACAACTTACCAGTTGATTCAAATTATGCCACAATCGATTCCAGAGAAGCAAATGGTATTGATTATGTAACTGGCTAAAATGCCTAAGAACAACAGTGCCATGTTTACAAGTTCATCTGATATCAACAGACTTGGTTTTTGTAAAAATTGAAGTTTGAAAAATCAATGGTGTCCTTTTCATGCTAAAGCAAGTTTATGGCCAAGAGGGTAAGCAATACATATTTAAAAACCTTCAAGCTGATGGAACACCTTTTTCTCAAAAAAAAAAAAAAGAAAAAAGAAAGACAAGTCAAAAATGCAGCAACAGTGACTTTTCACACCTTGAAAACAATGAATTTACTGAGAGTCACACAGTTTATGTTGCATTCCTCCCCAACGTATCAATATCGGCTTCCTCTCATAACTAAAAGTAGCACACAAACAGACACCCTTGATTACACACCATCTTGTCCAAGGTTTGTCAAAAGTGTGTAGGTCAGCCTTTAAACAGAAATAGTAGTAACCCGAAACCATGGCTGTACATCAATACCAAGTGATCTCACCTTGTAGCTGTGTTCCTGAGTAGTTGTCATAACAGGTATGTACTTTTTTTTTTAAGTTTTTATTGAAATTCCAGTGAGCTAACATACATTGCAATATTAGTTTCAGGTGTACAGTGTAGTGATCCAACACTTCCATACATCACCCGGTGCTCATCAGGACAAGTGGCCTTCCTCATCCCCATTACCTATTCCCCCATCCCCCCAACCCCCCCCCCCCGGGTAACCAGCAGTTTGTTCTCTATAGTTAAGAGTCTCATGTCTTGGTTTGCCTCACTCTCTCCCTCTTTTTTCCCCTTTGTTCATTTGCTTTGCTTCCGAAATTCCACATATGAGTGAAATCATACGGTATTTGTTTTTTTTTTGACTGACTTATTTCGCTCAGCATGGTACTCTCCAGTTCCATCCATGTTGTAAATGGCAAGAGTTCATTCTTTCTTATGGCTGAGTAATATTCCGTTGCGCATATATATATATATATATATATACCACATTTTCTTTATCTGTTCGTCAGTCAGTGGACACTTGGGCTGCTTCCATAATTTGGTTATCATAGATAATACTGCTAGAAACATCGGGGTGCATGTATCTCTTTGAATGAGTATTTTTGTATTCTTGGGGTAAATACCTAGTAGTGCATATATACTTTTATGTGTATTGTCTCACTTAATTCTGACAACAGTCCTCTGTGGTGGGTTTGAAATCAGAGGATTAAACAACTTGCTGAAGATTATCAAGCTGGTAAGAGACAGACCTGGCTCAAAACAGGCTGAAGTTTTGCCTAGTCCTACTAAACCAGTACATTACATGTACTGCCTCTAAGGACCAAGTTAAACTTGATTATTAGGCTTTTCTCATCATTAGCTCCTATGAAGGTGGTCATAATATAAATTGATAACTCTTCTTTTAAAAATAAATTTTATAGTAAATGAATTATAAACTGATCTGAAATGTTAGTATCTTTATTCATAGATGTGTAGTAATAAGTTGTGCTTTAAAAACCAAAGTATATTCATAGGAAATTCCTTTTCTTCATCCCTCTGTTGGTTGGGAGTTAGACCTTTATTTTTTTTTCTGTTTTATTTATTTTTTTATTATGTTATGTTAATCACCATACATTACATCATTAGTTTTTGATGTAGTGTTCCATGAGTCATTGTTTGCATATAACACCCAGTGCTCCATTCAGTACGTGCCCTCTTTAATACCCATCACCAGGCTAACCCATCCCCCCACCCCCCTTCCCTCTAGAACCCTCAGTTTGTTTCTCAGAGTCCATAGTCTCTCATGGTTCAGAAGTTAGACCTTTATTAAGATTGCATTAGGATATTTTGTATTCCCTTTGAGGAATGTAGTATAGAATCTTATCCTGATCACACATGTATTTCTAAAGATCTAAGAGCACATGAGGTTGAATTTGGGAAATTTCATGTATGGCCAGGTGTAAGAGCTTTTCAAGGCTCTTAAACACCACACAACACCAACATGATGGCTGGGGATCTCAGCCCCACATAATCCAGCCGCCCTAAGGAAAATCACCATTCAAAGTGCAGCTTTGCCTGCCGGAGGCTCAGCCAGCTTTAAGGAATGTGACTCGGGGGAAGATGGCCATAGGCGGGGTGGGGCATTTGTAGCCTGTCCTTCAGTGCAGGGCAGGGCTCTGGTGTCCTTGTTGTGTGGGGGTCAGAGTGGGTTAAGGGGAGGGAGGGCTACATTCTGTAGTCAAAATTCAGTTCCTTTCATTATGAAATGTGAGTCCCCCCTCCTGTTCCTTTCTGCTCTTGAATAGAAAACAGAATGACATTACTTTGCCTGAAGGGTAAGCATGAACATCCTGTATTCTGTCTTGCATTCTTCTGCTCTAAAATGCTGGGAGCTCAGATTTCTTTTTCTAAAGGAGGTTTTCTGTCTTGCCATGACTTCTAATGCCACCCAGCAGTGAAAGGCACATTTAGCTCACTTGGTATATAGCTATCAACTATGAAAGTTCCTGAATAGAGTTCATAAACAATAGCGCTTTTCTATTAATTGGGTCCTTACTATGTCCCAGGCATAAGGTTAAGTGCTTCATTCAGATTATCTCATTTACTCCGTCATTATATAAGGTAGGACTAAATTATTAGCATCCCCATTTCACTGAAATGGAAACAAAGCTCAAAATGTCGTTTGCTCAGGGTCACAAATCCAGGTAATAACAAATTCAGGTCTTGGCGCAGCAAAATGATCATACCTCCAAAGAACTACCAAATGAGTCTTACGGTTACCATCTCAGCAATCTGCTCCATAGAGCATTGCTCCGTACCCATTCAAGCTCACTGGGGTGATGATGCTGCCAATTGGTTGGATCAGGGCAGGGAGCATGTGGGATAAATTCTTCCTGGCTTCTTTGTCAATGACTTGACCATTAAGAAAAGGAAATGAGTTTGGTTGGACCTCCTTCCTCTGCCTCGTTTCCAATATTTTCCTCGCCCTTCTAACTCTTCAGAGTGTTTCTACCTCTTTTTCATCACTGCTTATGATGTACAGTATAGCCTTTTTAAAAAAATACTGGTGGGGGTATATATTTAAAAAAATATACCAGCAGCAACACTGTCTTCCCTCCATTCCAAAGTCCAGACATCAGTTAGTAGTCTTCTCTCTGAATCTTGTGGTTAGATGAAGCCATTGGACCCTAGACCTAGAAGGAGTCTGGGATCGTCTGTCCTAACTCTCTAATTTTATGGACAAGTACACTCAGATCCAGAGTAAGAGAGGTGACAAGACTTGTGAAGTCAAGATTCATGTCAGATCAGAGCTAACACCTCCAACAACTGCTTCCCATCAACATCAGGCTGGAATGCGGGTTATAAGGGTCCTCTAGCAGAACTTCAGTAGCCTCATTTGTCGGGAGCAGAAACTGGAGATAATAGGAACACAAATTTTAAGAATACACATGGTGCAGTTTAGGGTTTCAAGAGAAGCTGAACGTTATCTTATCAAGTTAATCCTTTGACTATAGCCCTGCCCCTCCTACTTCTGCTGGGTTTAAACCTTGCTTTATCCTTGTTTCTTGCAAAACGCTGAGACTGGGTGCTTTGTAGCGACCCTAAGATGATATATTGGGCCATTCCCCTGAGTCTTGGAGAAGAAAATAGAGTTGGGATTTGCTCAGGTTGACAGCACCCCATCTTTCCAAATGATTTGGGAGGCACATTTGCCGATGACTTAAAATACTGCCATTTTCATGTTTGGAAAGCAGTTCGTGATTATTGTAAACTAGATTTAACTTGGAATGTTTAGGATGTGGGTGGCTAATTCCTGTCACAATTCAAAGGGGAAAAAATGAACATGGAAAACAAAATAGAACAAGTACTGAACGTACAGTTAATGGCTCATTTATTCAGCCTCAGCTGAGAATATTTTTTACATAGTTAACTTTTGAAGATAACCGAATTTACCCCATTTAATCATAAACTTTCAAAAATTGCAAGTGGTCGGTGGAAATGTACCTAGCATGTTTCTTAGCTTCCTTTTCCATCTGAAACTGTGGCCACTGGGCATAATTTGACTTTCCCTGATGCATCAGCATCCTTGCTGTGATCACTCATTATTGTCGGAGCTTGAACACCATGCAATTTACATCCTCTGGTGTTAAAACCCCCAACATGGCTTGCCCCAGATATTGTAGATATTGATTTCTTCTCTTTATATTTGTCAGACTGACTTTCATGTGTCCCTTTCTTTTGTGGGGGCTCATACCTTTAAGTTAATCTAGCCCAACCACGTACCCTGGACTCATTGGTTGGTGAAGAAGAGCAAGTGAAGGTGAAGAAGAGCCAGGTGAGGCCCTTGACCTTGCCAATTCATTCTAGTGCCAAGGCTTTCTTCTTTATCTGAGTTACTGTTTACATGTGACTGTATTAGCCTTAAGCCTTGATTTGTGTGACTGTTACTTACCCTCGTTGGCACTTTCTTAGAATAACAATGATAATACACATACTAGTTTTATTAATAATAATGGCAAAAGAATGACTAAAAGCTATTTGTGCCAATATTTTATTTTACTTTTTTAAGATTTATTTAACGGAGAGTAAGAGAGCACAAATAGGGGGAGCACAAGAGGGAGAAGCAGGCTCCCCCACTGAGCAGGGAGCCCGACATGGGGCTCGATCCCAGGACTCTGGGATCATCCCTGAGCCAAAGGCAGACACTTAACCCACTGAGCCACCTACGCACCAGGCCAATATTTTATAGATGGTATATTTTGTTACAATAACTCTGCAAAAGAGGTCATCTTAGTTCCACTGGACAATTGAGAAAAATAAGGCTCAGAGACTTCAGACTTAGTTCTCTTCAGGGCCAAAGTTCATGCCCGTTGCTCTGAATCACTTTCTAGAAACCAGACTAGAATAATACACCCTCATTCCTGTCCCCCGACACAAGCCCCGAACCCCATCTGGCGGCTGAGTCTTGGTGGGCTGGTTTAATGGCTGGGCCCACCATAATCCTTTGAAGAAGTCAGACAGCTGTCTATACTCCTGACTTCAGCAGGACAGCCCTCCAGGTCTAAGTGGCTACTCCCTATTTCCAAAGGGCTAGGGCAGGTCAGAATTACATTGCTTCTGGTCAAAGGCCACTGCAAGCTTCATTTGGCGAGCTCTTTAGAGTCCTGCCTAAGGTGGCTGTAAATGGTGAATGTATGAAGACCCCCTTCTCCAGGCTGCTCCCCAAAGCTTCATGGATTCCTGAATTGGATGCATCTCTTTCTGGCCCTGCAAAAGTTTTGTTGCTGTTGCTTCTCGGGACTTGGTTATGATCAGAGTAGTTGAGGTTGTAAAATGAATGGCCTCTGAGTAAGTGAGGTATTATTATATTATTTCAAATTTGTTTATTCAATGAAAGGGACTGAGAAGGGGTTATGGGAATGTGTCTCATGTTATCATGGGAGCTGACTTCAAAGCACAGAGGAGACATGTGCACCACCCCCAGTTCCTCCATCACCCAGGGAACACTGTGTGTCCCTGAGCAAGAAGGAGTCAGGAGATTTTTTTAAAAATACAATTTGTGGAAAGGGTAGGGAAAAAAGCAAGCAGTGTCTGCATATCTATTTTTTTTTTCTAATGATAGCTAACTGACATGCACTGAAGACTTACCATGTGTCTCTTACCATGCCAAGCACTGACACACACATTAGATCCTCACGAATACTCACCCATTTAACAGAAGAGAAAACTGAGCCTGTGCATTTTGCTTAGAGTCACAAAGGTCGTAAGTGGCTCAACAGGGATTTGAACTTGGCAGACTGCTTCCTGAGCCTTTGCCTACACTACCTTCTATTGAGCATACAAGCTTTTTATTCTGACCCAAGACGAGTTCAATCAAACATAAAAGCCCGAGAAATGTAAGGTAAGGTATTAATGGAACATTTAAACTATCCATGTAGGCTGCAGAAGCTGCCTTAGAGAGCATGGAAGGATCACTTCCTGATGCATCTAAATGTACCGACAAAAAGTCATCTGCTCTGAGCTGTGCCAGTGCCCAAGGTAGGAAAGGGAGGATAGAGAGGAACTTGGCAACAGTTCCCAGATTTTTAAAAAATGGAAGAACGGCACGATTGTTTCCAAGTGATTAATCGTACAACTCAATAAATGTCATCATGTGGGAAAGATGCCTCCTGTAAAGAGGAGGCCACTCTAATTAGTGAGAATGAAGAGCGAGATACTGAAAGAAGCGAACTCTACAAATCGCAGGTGTGGGCAAAAAGAGGGCAAGGGTCGCTATCAACATAGACTGATGCCCCAAGTTCTTTCTTGAGAAGAGGCACCAAGAGAGGCCGAGATACAAGTGGATAAAGGCCTGGGGGAGAATCACATCACTGGGCTGTGTTTGCCACTTTCTTAGCTGAGAAAGCACTGATTAACTCTCTCCTAGCCATTGGAGTTTATGTGCTTGAGGGGACTTAACCCGTCTGGAAATGATGCAAGGGAAAGGATTCTCACTAATCCCTGCCCTAGAAAATGGCCAAGCCCACTGACCGGGTTTTCCTCAGCCTGGGTGTGGTACATCTGCAGTTGCCTTTAATCTATGGGAGTTTTCCTCCTTTGGGGTCACTTTCCCTTCGGAACACTTGGTGAGCCTCTGGGAAATTTACAGAGAAGACCAACAGGATTCGGACTTGATGATGATGATGATGATGATGAGCAGGAGGAGGAGGAGGGGGAGCTGATTTTTATCACCTATTGACTGATTCATTGCTTCCACGAATCACTGAATTCTCAGGGTAAATGGTGCATTACTGCCTAAGTGTCACATGGAGATTTCTACCCCTTGTCTTGGCCTCCTGGCTCTTTCCATGAGTCTGCATAGATTACCTCTGGTGGTGGGGAAGGTGCGACAAAGCTCTTGAGGCAGCTTGCTAGTCCCCCCCCCCCGAATGCTCACACAAAACAGCAGCTGGCCGACTCCCAGTGCCACAGCAAAGTATCCAGCCTGTCAGCCTCCAGCCAACTCCAGAGCAAGTGGCAGTCACCTTCCTCTTTGACATGTCCAGGCACAAAGGACATCCTGGGGGTGATGGCTTCAATCTTGTTGGACCTAAAGTAGCCCCTTTTCTGCGGGGGGCGCTTTTCGGTGCTAACCAACATCTTATGTCAGGTAAGGATAGATGTTACATCAAGACATTATGAAGGGACCCAATCATGTTTCCATATCCCAACTAGAGGGTTTTACAGCCAATTTGGATAGGTGAGTCATTTCTGCCAATGAATATTTCACACAACAAATATGTCTTTAAAATTTTTTCTTATCAAATTCGTTATTTATTAATGTTTTAAATTCCCATCAAAATGCAATTTAAACGATCACCCCAAAACAATCTTCTAAGACTGCTAGCTACTTTCTGAAAGTCTCATGCAAAGAAACATCACAAATTTTCCTGTGAGAGATATACCGATCCTCAAAGGAGATTTTCCAGGGTTGCCTCACTATACCCTGCCATGTGCTAAAGATTTTTCTGGTATTTTCCACTTTTGGAAGACACAAGGTTTACTTGGCAGAAATGGGACATTTGGACTGGTTAAAAATTCACTCTGGAGGGGCACCTGGATGGCTCAGTTGGTTAAGCATCTGCTTTCGGCTCAGGTCATGATCCCAAGGTCCTGGGATTGAGCCCCACGTCAAGCACCCTGCTCAGTGGGGAGTCTGCTTCTCCCTCTGCCCCTCCCCCACACTCATGTGCGCACTCTCTCTCTTTCTCTCTCTCTCTTGCTCTCTCAAATAAATAAATAAATTCTGTAAAAAAAAAATTCGGACTCCGGAGCCAGACTGGCTAAACTCAAATTCTAGTTCTGCCACTTACCAGCTGTGGTTCTCTGAGCAAGTCACTTAACTTGCCTGTGTCTCAGTTTCCTTAGCTGTAAAATGCAGATGATCAGAGCATTACCTTTTAGAGTGAGGTGTAAATAAAACAATACATGTAAATATTCATTAGAACTATGCCTGGCACATAATAAGTGCTATGGAAGGGCTTGCTTTATTATTGGTATCATTATCATCATCATTATTTTTATTCACTTCATGGTAGGCACCAGGCATATAGTGAACCAAGTAAGTACAGCCCCAGCCCTTACAGAGAGGGGCAGACATCACATAAAAATTAAACCCATTGGGGGGCACCTGGGTGGCTCAGTCAGTTAAGCGTCTGACTCTTGGTTTTAGCTCAGGTCATGATCTCAGGGTCAGGGGATTGAGCCCCACATTGGGCTCCCTGCTCAGTGGGGGAGACTTCTTCTCTCCCTCTCCATCTGCCCCTCCCCTTGCTCACGCTCTCTTTCTCTCATAAATAAATAAATCTTTAAAAAATTAAACCCATCAGAATATAATGTCGGCTTGTGTGTTAGGAAGGAAACCCACAGGGTGCTGTGATAAAGACCGAGGTTCAGGGCTGTCAGGGGAGGCTTCTCCAAGGCAGTGTTGTGTTTAAGCTGAGCCCAGAGGCTGAGAGGGAGAAGACCCAGCCTCTACTATTACCATTAGCAGAGGCAGCGTCACACCTGTCCCCTTAATGATTACTACAGGTCACGCTCTGTATTGATCTTCTCAGTTAAGTGTAAGCATATAGGATTAGCTCCATTTTATAGTAGATACTATTGAGGCTCAGAGAGGTTAAGCGGCTTGCTCAAGGTCACACAGCTTACATGTGGCAGAGCCTTGACCGCAGCAGGAGTGCATCTGATACCAAAGCTCATCATGGGCCTTTCAGCTGCACTCATCCTGGTGCACTAGCTGCCACCAGGATGAGGACCATCAGAGCATGTTGCTCAGTATGACACTGGCAGGTTCTCTATAAACCCAAATATAAGAAGGGATCCACTTAGTTGGGGTGACCAGAGTGCTCTGCTTTCTGGTTGTGGGGGCAAGGGAGGAAGAACATTTAAGGTCCTCCTCTTCACTTGATCAGACTGACCACTGACTGATGAGCTCTCAGGTTGAACAGGTGCAGAGAGGACAGGCTTTCCTTGGGGGCGTGTGAACCAGGCAGGCAGACTGGACACGCGCCCTGCCTCCGCCAGCCAACGCCAAAGTAGTGAGGGTGTTTCTCTGAGGTGCTGACGCCTGTGCCGGGTATTCGGGCATCATTTGCCCTTCTTCAGAGAGCTGTTGTCGAGTGGTCTTGTGTTCTGTTCGTGCCAGGGATGGATGGAATGGGGATTCATGATTTCCTCACATCCAGTGCTTCCTTTCCTCAAGGTTAGAGCCCCTCTTGAGCTCTGCCCAGAACACTAGCTCCTCTTTCCATAGCATCCTCCTGATGTCTAAGTTGTTGCTAATCCTTCATTTTTAGTTATTGACCAATATGATCACATTCACTTTTAATCTTTCAGAAATATTTCCAGAAAACTCTCTTCTACTGATGAGAGTAGCCTTGCCTTTTTCTAGCTCTTGTAATTAATATATTCCCTCTTATACTGCCTTGTAATGTCACTTCACTTAGACCTTGGGAAGAAGGGAAGGACACAAATACACTTTATTCAGCCTCTTTAATTTGAAATCAGGGCACCTACACTCCAAATATGGTGGCAACCAGGTTCTACTGGCCTGGAACATGCAGGTGCAATGAGAAGCAGGTCCTAAGTGGCTTCTGAATCTTTGCGTTTGGATGCAGGCAGAAGGGTGGGTTTAATTTAACCTGGGGTGGGGAGTTGAGAGCCTTTCTCTGGGGAGATGACGGTTCACATGAGATGTCATTGTTGGAATATGATTTTTGTAGACAAGGCCTTCTACTCTCAAAGTCCCAACCATACATTTCTCTTCATAAGTGACATCTAGTCATAGCCTTATTCCCCTCTTTAAATAGTGACCAGCAACCCCCAGCAGTTTTAAGCACGAAGCTAGGCAGCATCAGGGGTATCCCAGAAGCAGCAAGACTGATCTTCACTTCTCAAGTAAAGTATTTTCATCTGAGCTTATATTTGTTTTTATAAAACAACACATTATCAGCAAGAGTTTTCAGTGAACTTGACACGGGAAGATGACAGAAAACCACTCCCTCCAAATAGATCTATCACTGAGCATAAGGAGACTCAGAGGCCTCGGGGCACATTTTGGGTAGGAGAGGAACGTGCACTTCACCTCCACGGTGCCTAAGCACAGTCCAATTCAACCCGCTACATCTCAAACTACATTTAGACATATAACTCTTGCATAATTTAACGAAGCTGGGACAGTCCAACACACTCAATAAGCATCATTTATTTAAATTAAATATGGATTTTCCTTTCCCATTGTCAAAAGATCTTTGGATGTTTTCTTCCAATGGCAGAAATATGAACATCTAGAATCAGATGATTCTTAGTCCAAAAGATTTTCAAAAATAGCTCTAAAAATGAAATTCATTTTTCAGGACTTTTTAAAAAGAGGTGTGACTAGGTGAGCAGCTCTCCCAGACAAGAGCAAGAGTGAGCCTAGTGTTCAGGGATATTCTGGAACTGTTTTTACTTCTGCTCCTTCATTCTTTCCTCCTTTTGGTTCCCTCCTCTCTCTCTCTCTCTCTCTCTGTCTCACACACACGCGCGCACACACACACACACACACACACACACACACACACACATTTACTCTCCAAAGCTACTTACTTTTTCTTCCTACATTTAACTGTCAGGTATAACCTCAATTTATCAGTAATCCCCCCCTTCCACTTCCTATCTACACTAAGGCTATTCCATAGCTAAGCTACATGGCCATCTCTGCTTTGAAGCAAGAAAGCTTTGCACTGTACATACATTTAAGATTTCATGAGTGCTGAATGAATCAACACATATATAAAACACCATAAGTGTATGTGTGTGTGTGTGTATATATATATATATATGTATATATATGATGTTTTATGTGTGTGTGTGCATTTAATAACTCAGTGAAATCTAGTTCCCACCACTTCTTTGGAAAATTTAGTCTTACAGACGTTAGTGACATTATGTCCTTATCTAGGACAATAAGTTAAAAATCTTGCTTTCAGCATTTTATATTTAATAAACATCTTGGTGAATCATAAAATAAAACCCAGTCAGGAGAAAGAGGTAGACAAGACCAAAGAAAGTCTCTAAACGTTATTGACTAGTGAGGCTATGCACATTCAATGCTTGAAAGCCAAATTAATGATTTGTCTTATTAATACTTCAAATGAAAATAACAGACATCTCTAAAGGATTTCCATCTTATTTTTAAATATTTCCTGTGTGGCTCAGTCAGTTAAATGTCAGACTCTTGATTTGGGCTCAGGTCATGACCTCAGGGTCTTGAGATGGAGCCTTCATCTGGTCTCCCTGCTCAGCACGGAGTCAGCTTGTCCCTCCCCCTCTGCCCCTCCCCCCACTCACAGGCATGGGTGCATGCTCTCTCTCTCAAATAAATAAATCTTTGAAAATATGTATTTCCTGTGTATAAACATGTATGCTAAATATGAGAGGGAAAGAGTCCGGTCTTCAGACTCATTTTTATCTCCTCCCAACCCACCCCACCCCCAACTTAATTTACTATGTAAAACTTGGAACTCAGAATTCAACCCCTTTCTGGCAACTTTGCCACACATTTAAAATGTTCCATAAGAAAAGTTGGGCTTATAGATCTAACTGTTATTCCTTGTTTTTTGTCCTGATGGTCCTTGTCCTTTGGGTAACTGTAGTGTGTATTGAATTCCCAAGAAACTAATTTTTGGAGGTTCCCTTTCCCTGATGATGGAAGTTGAAAGACAAAGTAAAACAGAGAAGATTGAAAGCCCCACAGCAGTCCATCAATAATAAGGGTGAGTCCCTCAAAGGCAACAAGGGGATCGATGAAAACAGGGCTCTAATAGCTAGAAAGCATCTCATTTGTTTCCCCAAAGACTTCGGCATCTGCCAAAACATCTGACTCCAAAAACCAACCCCAAGTTGAGCCAGATTGAGAGAGAGGTGCCTGGATAGGAGTCTGGGATGTACTGCCCCGTCCCTGCCAAGCCCACGGTGTCCTACAGAGGATCCCATCCCCACTGCTGACAGAAGCTGGTGGAATATTTAGGGACCTCCAGTCAGTACCTTGCTGCATCCGACCTGTTTGTTCCTGAGCAGATGACCAGAACCTACAGGAACTGGAGAGTCCCATGTCATGGGTGTGGGAGTGGGGTGTGGGGGTGCACAGGAACACTAGGAACCTGGAGAAGCAGTCATATCATATTGGAAAAGGCACACTCACCATCATGGAAGCCCACTTCCCACTTTGTCTCTGGTGGACACTATATATAAATTTTTTTTCAGAGCACACAAGCTAGACAGGCTACACTGTAGCTTCTCTTCGATAAATGTCCCAGTTGTTTGGAGTAAAAATGGTTTAGATTAGCAGCCGGGCACTCTGACAAAGGTCTGGAGGGGTGAGGGGACTTGCCAGCACCATTAGCATTTTTTTCTTCTTTTTCCAGCAGCACTAAAATATGTTTGCTCAAAACAGAGGGAGATGAAAAACTACTGGCAGCCAGTACCTCTTAAAAGAAAAAAAAAAATGTTTTACTTCTCTGGCAAACATACCAATTAAATAATGCTATATTGTGACAGATTACTGAGCAATTAATGTCTAATTGAGCATCATGAGAGACGCTTCTGTGAAAGCGACTTCACTGGAGCTGGAGGGGCCACACCTCACAGCAAAACAAACCTACTGCAAACTTCCTGCAAGCTCTCTTTGCACTGAGGAGCCCAGAAACCAAAGAAAACATTTTTACTTTGAATCCCTGAGAGATACACTAGAAGGATTAGCTTGACAGAAAGATCCCGACATTGAAAATCCTACTGGAGATTTCATACTTTCCTCATTTGTAAGCAAAATCCATTTGCTGTGAGATATTTTTAGTGCAAGCATCCCCTGTTGTCCTATTCTCTTACAGTATACCATTAGATCTTGAAGCCATTCCAAGAGGTCACGTGATTTCTAAGCATCTCTTTGGTTCCCTCCTAAGTGACTAGTCTCGCAGGAGTCAGGGAATACTAGACTCTTAACTACCAAAGACCTCCAAGTCCTTCCTGAAGCCTTGAATTCTTATTGATAGGATGTGAAAATGCTTTACAGCTGCCTCTTCTAAGAGGTCAGCTTGGCAGAACTCGCCAAGTGACCTCAGTGATAGAGATATTTTCAGCCCCACAAGCCGCCTATGTAAACATAAAAATGTATTACGCTGCAGAAGTGCGTGTGTGGGAACAGAACAACCATACTATTGAAAGGGACTTGCAGGGGCAACCCTGGTGTCACTCACGTGGGCTTGCTAACGCATGCATGCTTTTGATAAGTCGTTTTGGCTCAGCGGGCTCCGCATTTTGGATGAGCCAATTTCATTTCTGGAACTTAGGAGCTATGAAAAGTAAAACCCCAATCACTTCGTGAGGTGTCTAGCAAAAATTTCCTTGCAGAAGTGCTTACACTTAAAAAGAAAACCATTTTCACTCTTTATGGGACACTCATTTGCCTTGGAAAAATGTCAATGTAGAGTTAGATTTTCAGTTGTTTAGTCTGAAGAAGAGTGATTTATTTGAGTGTCTGAGGGAAAAAGATATATTTACTCAGACCTCTGAAACTGGAATCGGAGGGAATCATTGTAATGAACAGGAAACCTGTTCGTGAAATGAATTGAGAAATAACTCTCCAGGCGAAATGCTCTAATATTCCTGAGCGTTTCAGTTTCAGTGGATCAAATCTTTCCCATCTCTGCATCCAAGCTATTTGGCGGCGATCAGATGATCAGAGCTCAAGGAAGTGATTGGAGCGTGAGCTGGCTACAGCTGCAATGTAGGCTGTTTTCAGGGACAAGGAGCCACTGTTTTTCAAACATAGCATCAACATAGAAGTTATTTTGTAGGCTCCAGGATGCAGCAATGGGCTGCACTGCCAGCATTGTTCTGCTTCAAGCTTTTCGCTCTGTGGTCCAGAGGAGCTGTCCACACATTTGTAGACGACGCCAAGAGGAACCATCCCACGAAATTTTGCCTCTGGAGAGTGACGATGAAATGAGTAGACCCAGAACCCTCATCCTCACGGTATGGTGTTTGTGGCAAAGCAGCCTCGGTGGATGGAACTGTTAAGATAGAGATGAGGTTGCAATTTAGCGCTTGGGATGTTTGGCTTGCGATAAAGAAATGTGTGACCTAGAGTTTACTACTGTGCTTTACAATGTGGAGAAAATCTTTAAAACTACTTCATTCAGAGCTGATTGTCTTTCTTTTAGATCTGTCACGAAATGTGCAGTTTGTCTGTCTATTAGAAATCCTCTTCTGCCTAACATTTTGTGTGCTGTTATGCGCTTTTGTGCAGAGAAAAAGAGAAAACTTGGGGAGTTTGGTCTAATTCGGTGGATTTTATTTTGTAACTCTAATTTGAAAGAAGAGCCCCTAACATAGTTTTAGATCACATGTAACCAATCCAGTTGTGCAGATGTCAGTAGCTAAATGCCTAACTTCAAGGTATTTGGAGCTTTCGTTTACGACCCGGCAATGGAAATGCCTTTACAAAATGCTTAACTTAGGCATAAAATCAGAATAAAGTTTTTGAGAATTTTGTGGAATGCATGGTGTTTTGATTAGAATGTTGTTTCTTGCCATTTGTCAAATTACATTTCTGTCTGTGCTTTAGTTCTACAAGACAATGTTATTCCTTCTTTGTACACCTATTTTATCGGCAAGAATAAAGTAGAGGATAGCGTCTTTTCTTACTTGAGATTCAGGGAAAGATCTGCTTAGTCACTAAAATCCCATGTTTGGATGGAGGTGGTGTGCTAAAGTTTCAAAAATTGGGGAGACGTTGCATGGTTTCAGCACAATCGACTTTTTCCTCTTAGATTTCAGCATTCAGCTATCAAGGATGTAGTAAATAATGAATGAAAAGTACCTGTTACACTCAGAGTTTTTAAGTGAAAGTCATTTGGTTTGGGGTCTGCCTCTGAGTGGCAGAATACTAAGCTATACCATTCTATGGCAGCTTCTTCAACAAATCAATATTTGATTTTCCAAAAGGCAATACTGTTCTTGAACTATTGGGCTATGATTTTCTCTAGGAGGAAATGCTAGGTAGGAATCATTTCATACTTATTATTCCCATAAGTTTTTCACAAATTAAATTTAAAAGAATTTGAGATTTTCCCCCCAAGTTTAACTCTTATTAATGACAGTAACATTCTATAGTTATGTGTATTGCTTATGCCATCTCAATCATCAAACAGCCTTCCCCCCCCACTAATTTTACCACTTAGACTATAAAATTTGGCACGTAGAAATTTGAAAAAAAAAAAAGATAACAATGCCTTATTTTTTTCAAGGCTCCCTTTAATTTATATAATACCTTTATGGACATTAAACGGAATGAGGATGACTTTACTGGTAAAGAAAACGGCTTCAGAAAGATTGAATATCTTATTCACATCACACAGCTACTAAATGCCAGACCTTCAAGTCACATTTAGATCAAGGATTACAAAAGGCAATATAATTTCCACTCCGTTCATACCTCTAAGGAAATAAGGATAAAACTTCTCATAAAATTTTTATGAGAAGTCTGATGGAAATCTCTGACCACTCAGTAAAATATGCTCATACAGAATCATTGTGCATCTTAAGAGTTTCCTCTGGGCCACTCCAAATTCACTCATTCAATAGCTATTTATTGGTGGCCCACTATGGGCCAGCCCCTGTTCTAGACATTTTGAATCCTCCCATGAACAAACCCATCAAAGATCCCTGTCCTGAGTTGCAGAGTTTGTATTGATGGTACATTTTCTAAATCTTGTTATTATGGAAATGCCATATTAGTGTTGTGATGTTTAGCGTACAAATTTAAGTCAATGGAATGATTCCTTATCTTAAAAGATAGTAGTTCAAAAATTTTAATGTGTTTTAAAATCACCTAGGAATTCTTATGTATGAACCAATCCTTGGGCTCCTGGACCCAAAAACTCCATATACAAAGGTATGGAGTACAGCCTGGACATCAGCATTCTTAGCAAACACCTCCAGGTACTTCTGATGCAGGAGCCCGGTGGATGACACCCAGAGAAACATGGCTTTGAAAACTGATCATCTACACCCTCTACCTCCTGTCCTATATACTGTTAGGCTAATCATCTTCTTATTCTGCCTCTAAGCTTCTGAACAAACTGATTTTTTTCTCTCTCTCATTTTTCTCTCACCTGTTAGACACCAAATTTTTATGTTGCTTGTGTGTGTGTGCACGCGCACACGCGTGTGTGAGTCATGGGTGGGCATAGGGAGGGAGGGAGAGAGAGAGAGAGAGAAAGATTACAGACTCGGGAGCTAGAGCCTCTAGGTTGGAATCTTGGCTTCATCACTTATCAGATATGTGAGCTTCCCCACACTATTTAACATTTCTCTTTTTCTCATCTGTAAGATGAGGGTAATAGTTCCATCAACCCAAAGCTGTTTTGAGGGTTTAATGAAGTAAAATATATGTTAAGTGTTTAGAATCACATCTAGATATATTAGTTAAGATGTTCACTAAGGGGATATTCAATAACTGAAAAAGTGGCGTTTGGGGAAAGACCCAAAGTAGGTAAGGAAGTGAATCATGCCGCTGTCTGTGGGAAAATGTCTCAAGCAGAAGGACCAGCCAGGACAGAAGTTGCTAATCTGGGAAGAAGCTAAGGGTGTCTGAGGCATAGGGAAGAAGCCAGTGGGTCCAAGCGAGCCAAAGAGAGGTAGTAGAAAGTGAGGTCATTGAGGTAATAGGGGTCAGCTCTTGAAGGCCATCATGAAGACTTGGAGGGAACTTTCCCCAAGAGTGTGAAGGGAAGTCACTGGAGGGAGGAGGCCCAGAAGCCAAGAGCCTGCATTGTGGAGCTGGAATGTCAGGATTTGAGCCCTGTCTCTGCTACATGCCAGCTGTGTGATCTTGACAAATGACTTGCCCTACCTGTGACTTTGTGTCTCCACTGGTAAAACACAGAGAGTAATGGTACATGCAGTGTAAAGTTCTTGTGAGAGTTCAGTAATACTTGCAAAGAGCTTACACCAGTGCCTGGTAGATAGTAAGTGCTCTCTTAGCTGTAAGCTCATTAAATTTGAGAGTCTTGATTGGGAGAGTGCAGGATCTATGGCTGCAGAAGGTCCAGGGTTGAACCAGGGTGACCATTAATCCTGAAGCAATCACAGTGATCCCAGCAAAGGCCTGAATGGTAGTTGTTGAGGTTGTGAGAAGTGGTTGGAGTCAAATACGTTTCAAAAGTAAGGCCAATGGGGTTTGTTTACAAATTCAACATAAAGCATGAGAGAAAGAGAGGACTCAGGGATGAATGTGTGGTATTTTGGTTTGGGTTTGGGTTTGTTTGTTTGTTGGCCTTAACCACCAGAGGACTGAGATTCCATTCAGATAGGGGAGACTGCAAGAGAAGATTTGGCAAGAGAATCTAAGTTCACTGTAAGACATGTTAAGTTTGAAATGCCTGTCAGGTCCATATATGGAGATTTCAGATCAAAAATTGGATATACAAATCTGAGTTCTGAGGAATAGTCTACAGAGGAGATATAATGCCTGACACAACATAAATACCAATTAAATGATTGATGAATGAATAAATGATCCCTTTTCTAGTTTTCTATAATATTTACAGTGTGTATTTTCAGTTAGTCATATCTTGAGCTATTCATTGAACTTCTAATTATTTATTTTTATTTACTATTCATGTATTTTTCTTGTCTCACTGGTAGACAGGAAACCCCATATAGGTAGGAAATATGTCTGCTTTATGCCCTAGTGGTGCCCAGCTCAATTCCTTTTATAGACTAAAAACTGAATATAAGAATTGTTGATTCGTTGAAATTTTTAAGTAATTGATATCAAAAGCTCCATTGATAAAGCTGTCTACTTAAGTCTTCACTGAAATGTCCAGGAGTAAGTTAAAGATGGAGAAAGCTACTACAATAAACACAGCGTTGTGAATGTTGATACTCTTGGGGAGGCTTTGGCACTCAAGAAGTCATTATACAAAAGAATCTCACTCCTATAGGCCGGGTTCTGAATTCATGCAGAGATAAGCTTTGGGCTGACATTGGCCATAGTTTGGCTGTGTAGTCCAAAGTGGAAAGGGAAAGCCTTGGGAAACGTCAGAATAAACTATTGTAAGTCCTTGGCATCTACAAGGAACACATGAATCCTAACCTCTGAAACTATTACAATGATCTATTAAAATGCAGTCAAGTTTAACTGGGGGAAAAAAGAAGACATTCTTTCAAAGCTGATGTATCATTCACTCAAAAATTTTTGCTCTGATGAGAGAAGTAACAAATTTTTTTGTCAATTATTTTTTTTAACTTCCTTTATAACATATGTCATTAAAGGTCTCAGGCACTATCTAAATTAGTTGATGTAGACCCGCTGTTTCCTGGGGAGTTGGCCTCCATTTTAAGTCCTGTTCCCCCCTTAGCCACTCTGCCCCCCTCCCCTGCAAAGGAGTAACTATCCGTTCACATACTGGAGGGTAGAGTTGACACCAGAGGAAGGCAAGAAGCAAGTGCCAGGCAGGTTGCTGGTCTCTCTCTCTCTTTCTCTGGCTGTATAACCAGCTCCCACACACAAGATTCAAGGTCTCAACTCAGAAGTGAAAGACTTAAAATCCATGAGAATTTTAGGTTATCTCTGAAATAGTAGAAACCATTACATTTAAATTTGGGAACACCAAAGATCTAGTGTATAGAGCCAGTCAGACATGGCTTTACCTTTAATTTTGGTTAAAGACAGGGGAAAATGACATAGCCTACACTTGTGGTGAGTCAGGCAGGTGAAATCTCTTCTGTGAGCTAAGTTTGTGCACTTATATGATAAACATTTCAGAGCCAGGGAATTTCAGTTACTGCCCGGAGACCTGCATTACCAGCCATGGGTTGGTGGCTCTGGAATGCCGGGTCCAGGGCCCTGATCATCTATGCTGCCTGGGTCAGATTCTGCCTTCAGTCTGCTTTTGTATGGCTTGTAAACTAAGAATGTTTTTCACAATTGTAAAATTTTATAAAACAAAAAAGAAAGAAGACTTTGCAGGAGACCATAGATGGCTCAGAAAGCCCGAAGTATTCACCCTCTACAGGGAAAGTTTGCTCTGGTGGATGATGTGGGCTCAACCAGAAGGGAAACTCGCCAGTTTGTACCTTTGACTTCTGCAGTGTATTTGCTCTTCTGCCTAACTACAAACAAAGGAACTCGGGTTTTTCCTGGGTGTTTTCTGTCCAGCCAAATGTCTGAAAACTGCTGTGATTCAATAATGAATTCAAGATTTGAAGTCAGAAGCCAGTGTCAGTCTCAAGTTTGTCTGGATGTGCTGATTCATTGAGCTAGGTTTGTTAAATGGGGGATACTATCTATCCTATCTGTCGGAAGCACTGGAATGTTTATTTTTATGGAATCATTTTTGTAAACTAGTGAGAGTCCTGTAGGTAGGCTGGCTAACTTAGAGCATCAGAGAGCCACTCTAGGTCACTGTGCTGATGAGGGTTCATTATCCTCTGGGTGACTCACGCAGCAGTGAGACCGTTTAAATCAGGGTTTTACTGGGGGGCCTGCGTGCTCAGTTGGTTAAGCCTCCCATTCTTGCTTTCGGCTCAGGCCATGATCTCGGGGTCATGAGATCGAACCCCACGTCCAGCTTCATGCTCAGCTTGAAGTCTACTTAAGATTCTCTCTCTACCTCTCCCTCTGCCCCTCCTACTCATGTGTGCTCTCTCTCTCTCAAATCAGTCAGTCAATCAGGGTTTTACCTTATTTGTTCCATATCCACCCCAATGGTACAGTGGCCAGAAGAGAGTGGGTGGGTGTGGCCAGAAGAGAGACACCAACAAGGATCCTATGAATAAAGTCAGGACCAGAGAGAAATATACTATGGGAACTATTTCCAGGGAAATAAAATGATCTCTCTTCTTATTCTATAATAAATATACTAGTTTAATAAAATTTTATTACCAAAGGGATTTTAACATGTTTGCCCAGCACCATCTTTTTGAAAGGATACATGAGGAATAAACAACTTCCAAACCGTTTAAATCCTGAATTAATGTTCTTATTTCATTTTAGTGGGGTTGAATCTTGAACATACTAATATAAGATTCCCTGGGGAAAGGAAGCTTGTGTAATGGAGTGTGATTTTAAAAGGTTTGCATGGATGGTGTGATGTGGAGCTTAAAAGCACAGAGAATCTTTAGCAGTTATTTTTCTTTGTAAGCTAGTTTTGAGCTGAATTTCAAAGGCGCAGAAGATGGACAAATGAATTGAATGTTTTCTCCATGGGTATAAGAATTAATTGAATGTGATCAGAGGCTTAGCAATTAGAAACACGAATCTTTGAAGCCAAGGCTCACTAAATTCAGATTACATCTGGTATCAGAGCTCAACCAAAGGATCGTGCATCTTTCTAGTTCTCTGAATGATACAAATTTAGAAATAATAAGGAACAAAGAAAAAATGTATGGAATCTAAAAAGTAATGTTTAAAATTTAAAGCCACCACAAGGGTAAAGAAAAGCAGAAAACCAGGTGTGGTGGGGTACGCAGAAACTTTCACCAAAAACAATTAGCAAATTTGACTATATAGACATAGAGAAAAATATAAATATATATTAAAAATATAGAGAACATTATACTCTTAGTGGATATGAGTGTTTTGGGAGAGGCCATAGCTTGGAGATTAGAAAGATTCTATTATCAAGGAGGAATACATAGGTATATGACTAGAAAAAGCATAGACCCAACAAATCAGCAGTCATAAAAAGTCCCTTAACTTTTAAAAATAATCAAATATATAAAAGCCTGGTTATACTTGTTTTTGTTTGTTTCTTTGCTTTCCAGAAGAGTACATTTAAAGTTTATCCCCAAGTACCAGGCTTTGATATAATAGAATCTTGTGAAAACTGAGTAATACAGTTAAGGACAAAATACATCTTTTGGCCAACCAATGATGAATACAGCATTTTCCCATGCTTCAACAAATTTCTCCGGGATTGTTGTTTTAGTCTCTCAGATACAGAGCTGATTTTTTACTTAGGGGCAAAAGTTTAGGATTTTGAAGTTCATTTCCAATAATCTACTTTATCCTGCTGGAATGTAGTTCGTTCTTTAAGACCACGTTCAACAAATTCAATATGCTCAGGTGAGTCTGTCGTGGTTACATGGAAATTCAGTAGACAACTGAGGGACCCCTGGCCCTTGCATCTGACGGGTGCTACTCTGCTCTCACGGAGCTTATAGTTTGCTGACAGAGACAGAAAGGACTGGAACAAATGTTAAACTGTATCCATAATAAGTGCTTCAAATGAGAGTCGGGTTCTACCTCACCACTGTATCCTTTGAGCATCCAACCTCGTCAACACAGTCAAAGAAGGTTTCCCATAAGGAAGTAGCAATGGAGCTGGGACTTGGGGAGTGAAGAGATGCTAAGAAGAGAGAGAGAATGCCGTGTGTAACCTTGACTTTTATTTTCTTGCCAGGGGTTAAGAGGCAGAGTGCATTTGCTTGCTGTGCAATCTCTGGATCAGTTATTTAAATTCTCTGTGCCTGGGACGCCTAGGTGGCTCAGTCAGTTAAGAGTCTGCCTTCAGCACAGGTCATGATCCCGGGGTCCTGGGATCTTCGAGTCCTGCATCGGGCTCCTTGCTCAGAGGGGAATCTGCTTCTCCCTCTCCCTCTGGCTGCCACTACCCCTGCTTGTGCTTTCTCCCTCTCTCTCTGACAAATAAATAAATAAAATCTTTTAAAAAATAAATAAATTATTTATGCCTTTGCTTTCCATAAAATGGGAGTAAAGAGGGTACCTATGCCTGCCAGTTTCCTATTCCTGCTGTAACAAATTACCACAAACTTAGTAGCTCCAAGCAACACACATTCGTATCTTACAGTGCTGGAAGTCAGAAATCCAAAATGGGTCTCATCCGGCTGAAATTGGCAGGGCTGCATGCCTTTCTGGAGACTCTAGGGGAGGATCTGTTTAGGGTTTTATTGTTATTGTTTTTTTGCCTTTTTGTTTTTGGCCCTATTCCATCTTCAAAGCTAGCAGCAGCATTGGTGTCTTCAGACATCTCTCTGACTCTGACCCGGACTGTCCTACCTCCCTCTTTCATTTCTACACTGGACCCACCTGGACGATCCAGGATACTCTGTCCATCTCAAGGCCAGCGGATTAGCACCCTTAATTCCATCTGCAGCCTCATTTCCCTCCCTACCATGTAAATAACAGACTCCTAGGTTCTGGGGCTTTGGACATGGACACCCTTGCGGGGGGGCTATTATTCTGCTTATCAGAGTATCTCATAGGATTATTTTAAGAATCCCATGAGTGAATACAAGAAAAGGTCCTGTAATAGCTCCTGGAACCTGGTAAGAAGTCACTGTGTTTTAGCTGTTACGATTTCCTTTATTGTCTTTTTGAAACAAAGGAAAGTTCACAAATGTATTATACTCCAAGGAGTTATTTTAGGAAAAGGAATTAAACTGCTTGAAGGAAAGCTAATTTGTTCTTCACAGAATGTAGGGAAATGGAAATTTAAGGTTTGCTTATTTCCTGGAGCACTGCAATACTTACTGAGTAGACTATTCACGCAAATAGATGGTTTGAAGAACGTTTGTGTGTGTTTGAGATTTTCTTCTGTGTTATCGACCAATGGCTACTCTTCTGATATTTAACTTTGAGGGTTTTTTTTGTTTTGTTTTCCCTTTCATCCTTTATAAAGGAATATTGCATCTTTCCCACTCTCCAAATTATGCCACATTTAAAAATGATAAGGAACAAAAAAATATACAAGATCTTAAAAGAAATGATTAGAATTTAAAACCACTATAATAATAAAGAAAAGGAAAAGATGAGGTGTTACTGAGAGAGAAAGAGAATGAATTTTAAGTTCACTAGGGAAAATTGAAGTTATTAACTTAGAGATGCAGAAACCTGTATCTTCTTTGTCAACTTTTTCCTTTCAAGGTTTTATTTAAATTCAAGTTAGTGTAGTATTAGTTTCCTTATTTGTCATTTTAAAGTTATTTCAACATTTTTAGATGTCAGTAGATTTTTTTGTTACAGATTTATAACAGTTAAGAAACTTAATTCCAAATTACGGAAGCTCAGTTCTTCTAGAAATAGATACTCAGGGAAAGGTTTGATGAATGAATGAATGTATGTAAGCCATATCTCATGGGTCATAAAGCTTACAAAGTAGGAATCCAGCAATTGAAAACAAAATATGGATTTATTTGGTAAATTATCAGCAACCCTGCCATTGGTACTTCTGGATTATCAGTGGCCTTCTTTGCTTTTGTGCACTTTAGGGGAACAGATTGACTATCCCACAGAATATCATCAAATTCTCCTTTCTATGTCAGAGAAAAGAGGAATGGAAATAGTGTTCACAAAATAATAGCTCTTTAACGAGTACTTCCAGCTCTTTGTCAGACACTTCACTAAGAACTTTGCACAGTTATCTTTTCTTGTTGCCACAACAACCACTGGAGGAAATTATTTCTATTCCTGTATCACTGAGGAAGATATTAAAGTGTGGCTCTGTGCAACTGAAATATAATGCAAGCCACATAATATAAAATTTCCTAGGAGCTGTATTTTAAAAAGAAAAAAATAATACATTTTATTTAACTCAGTATGTCCAAACTATTATTATTTTGATATATAATCAATATAAAATTATCAATGAGATATTTTGTATTGTTTTTTATACCAAGTCTTCAAAATTCAGTATGTATTATTGCTTACAACACATTTTAATTTGGATGTTAAATATTTATCCCAAGTACTTGTTCGGTATTTAGATTTCATAAAATTTACTAGTTGAAAGAGTAAATTCACATATCTCAGTTATTTCAAAGTTAGTTGGACATTTTCAAATGACTGGACAGAGAGCGACATTTCTTAGAGTTAAATCAAAATTAATTAAAACTAACTATATTAAAAATTCACTTCTTCAGGGCGCCTGGGTGCCTCAGTCATTAAGCATCTGCCTTCTGCTCAGGTCATGATCCCAGGGTCCTGGGATCGAGCCCCACATCGGGCTCCCTGCTCCGCGGGAAGTCTGCTTCTCCCTCTCCTGTTTCTGTCTCCCTGTGTCTCTCTCTGTCAAATAAATAAATAAATCTTTAAAAAAAAATTCACTTCTTCAATCACACTAACCACACTTCAAGCACCCAGTAGCCACCTATGGCTAGCAGCTGCTGCCTTAAACTGTGCAGGTAGAGCCATTACTGACCTTGCCCAAGGTCACCCATTCAGTAAGGACTTGAACTGGGATTTGAACCCAGAGCCATTGCCTGTAGCCATTACGCCACCTGCCTCTCTTGAAACACCAGAGTGATGAGTGGTGCAAGATTCTGCCCAACTTTATCAGTGTGTGCTCCATTGCCTTTACGTGGGTGTTTCTTTCTTTGATTAAAACAACACTAACCTACACAAAATAAATCATTTAATTTCTTCAAAACATGTAAGGAGGGTCAGTGGAGACCAAGGTATCCCATTCATATGAAAATTTGAGGTGAGTTAAAAATGTATCTTTTTTTCCCTTCCCCAGAAAATTCTCCTAATGGGCATAAATGTGATCCCGATCAAATTGGCAAATGAGTCAAACAAAAAAAATACAAAAAATAAAAGGGAAAAGACTACCCGGGCTATAGAAGGAGTCAGGGACCACCCCAGTGTGGCTCTTGTCAAACCTATAACTTCCCTGCAGCCCAGACATACTCACCTCTCCATCCCCACCCTCTCCTCTCTCCTCCTCTCCTCTCCAGCAGCCTGGCCTTGCTCACCTTTCCCACTGAACCTGCCGGCCCTCCTGTGTCTGTTGACTCAGGTCTGGGATCACGTGCCAGGACATTCGTCTGCTCTGTGTCCAATACTGCAAACTCTTGTCTTGAAAATCCAGGGTCTTCCATATAGATTATATAGAGAAATGAAATATTAGGAATTGGAGATCGGGCGCCTGGGTGGATAAGTCGTTAAGCGTCTGCCTTCGGCTCAGGTCATGATCCCAGGGTCCTGGGATGGAGCCCCACATGGGGCGCCCTGCTCGGCGGGAAGCCTGCTTCTCCCTCTCCCACTCCCCCTGCTTGTGTTCCTGCTCTCGCTGTCTCTCTCTGTCAAATAAATAAATAAAATCTTAAAAAAAAAAAAAGAATGGGGGATCATAGAATTCTTGCCTCACTTGAAAGGTGAAACTCAGGGCCAAAAAGACAAATTGACATCTCTGACTTTTATAAGAGATGGTGGCAGAACAAGGACACTTGCCTGGGTCTCAAAGTGAGAGACACACAGTCTTTTTAACACCATACTATTCCCTCCTCATGAGCGTAAGATGATGTAGTTCCAGAGTGTATGCACAGCTGCAGGTGAAACCACATGTATGCTAACTGCAAAATACTAACATCAGTAGTAGAGCCAATCTTATCCAGTGTCTGATTTTTTTCTGATTATTTTAGAGGAATAAATCTCTATGGGGATGAAAGCCAATTCTGCCATTCTATAAATAAGGGACTCTTGCTCTAAACTGGTCTCTTTATTTTTCTTTAAGGATTAAATACAAAGAGAAGGAGTTCCAGTTAATCTGTAGTAAAACCAGTAAGAACAGATGCTGCAGAGAGACACAGAATATAACTCTGTGGGTCCAGGGTAAAAAAAAAAAAAAAAAAGGCGGGGGAGGCAAATCACTTTCTTGTAATCTCTTTAGATTAAAGAGTTTACTGAGTTCTATATTGGGAACAGAAATATATTTCTGACTCCCAAGTGCTATGCTGTAACAGAAACAGAATGGTTAACATGGGTTTTGATGTCGGACTTGTGTCATTTGAAAAAGCTGGGACTATGGGAGAATTCCTTGCATACTTTGAACCTCTGTGCCCTGCCCTGTAAGATGGTAATAATTCCTCACAGGGCTGTTGACCTAAATGAACAGTAAAGAAAAGCACTCAAGAGTAATGCCCGCTACACTAAGGCAATGTGCCTCTTTCTCATGTCGAAAATGAGCAAAATATCTACTGCCCACCTGCCTCATAGAAATTAATAACTTCTGTACATGGAAACATACCCTGTTTATTATTTTGTGTTCATTCTAAGGAGACATTTTGGTATGCATGATGGTTCCTCTCTTCTCCACCCATAAGGAAGCTATAATAAGAGACTTACCAAGTAAACAAAAGTTATTCAAAAAGGGGACTCAGTGGAAAAAGCCGGGGAACCAAGACATTCTCCAAATGAAAGCCCTTGGAAGAAATAAGTGGACCAAAATGTAGAGATGGGGATCAAAGACAACGAGAGATGTAAGTGAGGAAGAGTCTCACTGAGCAAGGAGAGAAACGAAGTGTGAAATGCGGTTTTTTTTTCCTCTTTCAAATCAAAGTAACACTGGGTTGTTAAGAGGCCTTTTTGTAAGGACTGCTTTAAAATGAGTCTGCTTTTGTATTCTAAAACAAGGGGGCATTTCCATCTGTGTCACTTTTGTACTCAGTTTTTATTTCTTTAAATCTCTCTGTTTTTCATAGCTACCACATTTTGTCCCATTTTTGCCCACGCTGTTGAAAAAGAATGTCGATGGGTTTTGAGTTAAAGATTGTTTATAACCATGTCATTCTTTTAGCTATGAGATTATTGAATAGAGCGCTGCAGGTCTATAACTGATGGAACTGGGGCAGAATCATCCTCAGGGTCTGACGTGAGAGGCAGGGGAGGCTTTGGTTTGGACAGACAAATGAACCAATGAACACTTCTACAAATGTTGTCTCGACCAACAGCCCTGGAGACTCATTTGCAAAGAAGTGAGGAATAGAGAGTCTGATCACAAGTATGTCTTTTTTGGCACAGCTAACACAAAAAGAATATAAACTGTGCATGAGTTCATCACAAAACAGTAAGCACCTTTGGAATCACCTAAGCTATCCTTTAAGTGCTTTTCTGATCTATTATTGGGGAAGGTATATTTCACTACAGATGTGTTTCAAGTTACTAAAAAATCATCAAGACTTTAGATGACTTCCTCGAAGATGGAAGGATTGAAAGGAGAAACAGAATCGTGGAGATTATATCTATGTAAATTAAAAAGTACCGGAAGCTTGTGCACTCAGTTTGGGAAAACTACTTCTTCACACAACCGCTCATTGTGAAAACTGCCAGGGGAAAGCAGAGAGCCCGATCTCAAACTGAGACCAGGAGAAGTAAAGGAACGGCAGCTGGAGAGTTTTGCCCTGGGGTTCTGCCGAAGACCCTGGGCCTCTCTGAAGGCATTACTGTCAGCATTTGGCAAGCCCTGCTCTCATTTTACCCTCCCAACCTTCTACCTCAGTTTGGATGAAGTTTGTGTGGGTAGTCTGCAATCAAAGAAACTTTCTAATCTTGTGTTGCTTTTAAACACAAGGCACCATTGTATTCATACAAGCACAGTTCATGATTACATGTAGGCATGCCTTATAGCCATGAAGTTGGGTATGGACTCAGCTAGAATGGTATATCCATTAGACTGGTAACCAAAGTTTTAAATGGAGCCCAGTGTGTATGGAAAAAGTAATCAACTATCTTATTTAACCACCTAGCACAGAATCTGTTATTTTATTTAGAGCCTGTGAGGATAAAGCCAGTGAGGACAAAATTTTTGTGGTAGAATTCATAAGTCTTGGCAGATACTTTTTCACTTAATCTCTTACCTTCTAGCAATAAATGTCAATTTATCACCATTTCACAGAGAATACCAAATACTCAATACCAAGTGGATTTCTCAATACCAAGCAGATTAAAAGAAGTGATGTGCTCAAGACCACAGAGGAAGCAAGAAATTGAGAATGGGGGCTGGGTAGGTTGCAGGAGGTGAGGACCTTTGGATGGAGGTGAGCCCCAGGCTTCACACCTTCGATAGCAAAGCCCTTTCTGGCAGAGAAGGGCTTACTTACTTAGTCCCAGAACCCACCCTGCCTTGGATTCTTTTAGGCTCAGACTCATATTCTTGCAGTTTAACAAATCCAAAGCTTAAACTATTCTTAGTTCCTAGAGGTTATATTCTGGCGCTCTTCTTGAAATACCACATGGGCATTATTTCGGTCAGTAAAAGTACTAAACATATCATTTTCTGTTAGCTTTCTCCTTGCCATTTTTGTTTCACACATACTTGATTTCCTAGCAAATTCTCTCTTTTAGGTACACAGTCATGGTCATAATTTAACAGTTTTACTTTCTCGGTGGCTACCTGACTCCATGTTCAACAGAATAGATTTAGATGCATCCATTCAAAATTCAGCCATTGGTTCCTATTCAGATCTTTCCCCCAATGGATAATGAATAGGTATTAGAAAACGGCGGTTGCAGAAGAGGAAAAACAAAGACTGAATAAAGCTTTTCAGTTCTTCTTTTTTATATTTTTTAAATTGTAAAAAATGTATACGCTAGGGGCGCCTGGGTGGCTCAGTTGGTTCAGCGACTGCCTTCGGCTCAGGTCATGATCCTGGAGTCCCGGGATCGAGTCCCGCATCGGGCTTCCTGCTCGGCGGGGAGTCTGCTTCTCCCTCTGACCCTCTTCCCTCTCGCGCTCTCTATCTCTCATTCTCTCTCTCTCAAATAAATAAATAAAATCTTTAAAAAAAATGTATACGCTATGTGAACAGTATTCAGTATTGCATGCCGGTAATAAGATAAATAGTGAAAATGTTTGAGGGGTTTTACTCAAACTTCCTCCACACATTCCCTCGCTCCTCCTGCATCCCTACAAATAGTCATTAGTAACACTGACTTAACAGTTTTCTTTTCTTTTTTTTTTTTTTACAAAATGTGAGGTTTGGGTATTATATAAGACTGAGGAACCACTGAACTCTATCTCTGAAACTAATAATACACTATATGTTAATTAATTGAATGTAAATTTAAAAATTAATTAATTTTAAAAATAAATAAACAAAAATAAAAATTTTTCCACCGCCCAAAAAAAGAGAGAGATCTTTTTAATCACAAAGATAAACATTGATCATGACCCCAGGATGTGTGGGCACAGAGCCAATTTTTTATTTAATTCCCTTTGTAATTTGATAAGGAGACCTATTAAAGTCACTGTTATAACCTACTTTCTGTCATAGTCACCAAATAAAATGGCAATTTCAGATAACTCATTATAAAGTCATATTTGGGGTACATCATAGCCGATGCTAAGCCACTGGGAGAACACTGAGATTTTTACTTATTATGTAGGTAATCAAGTCATATAAAGGCAGATTTTCTAATATTAGAGAAGATTAGGAGATAGATGGAACTTTATCTGTTTGACCCTAATGATTCACGTCCAGTGGATGAGATCATTTCATGAGCTCCTACTTGTTTAACCACCTACAAGATTTTAGACATAATGGAGTTTCCAAATATATTGATGATTCCTGCCTCGTTCATCACAGATTTGGTAAATGTGAGCCTCTATTTTTTACTTGAATATTTGCTTTAGGATGATATTTAACTTTATATCCATGAGCTAGCTGGCGTTGAAGGGTTTATTCATGTTTTTTCATAAGTTTCAATAAAATGTAATTGGCCATAAACCCAGCAAGTGTTAAGGTCTAGTCCAAAGAAACTTGTTAGAGAGCCCATCATACTCTTTGTCACATTAGTGTTTTTCTGCATCTCTTCAATGAGAGTTATTCTGCTTTGTCTCAGGAATGCTGTGTGATAACTTCTCAGATTTAAACTGTATGATCAGAGGGTGCCTGGGTAGTTCAGTAGGTTAAGTGTTGGACTCTTTTTTTTTTTTAAGATTTCCTTTATTTATTTAACAAAGAGAGAGAGCATAAGCAGGGGGAGAGGCAAAGGGAGATGCAGACTCCCCGCTGAGCAGGGAGCCTGGTGCGGTGCTCAATCCCAGGACCCTGAGATCATGACCTGAGCCAAAGGCAGATGCTTAACCAACTGAGCCACCCAGGTACCCCAAGTGTTGGACTCTTGATTTCGACTCAGGTCATGATCTCAGGGTCCTGGGTTCAAGCACCGAGTCGGGCTCCACACTCAGCGGGGAGTCTGCTTAAGATTCTCTCTCTCCTTCTCCCTCTGCCTCTTCCCCTGCTCACACTCTCTCACTCTCTCTAAAACAAATAGATAAATAGATAGATGAAATCTTTTTTAAAAAAAATTAAAGCCTGTATGATCAGTTTTACGATTCACATGACAGAGGCAGTAGTCTTGATGTCCAGAAGGAGGAAATAAACACTTACATTTTCTAGAAAAGTAGGAGCAAAACAAACATTCCCCTTTTGTTGCCCCGGGAATTGCATTCGGAAACTTACAGTTGCAGAAAAATAGAAATTCAGTGTTACATAAATCTTAAAGGGTCATGTAATAGTTGCTTTGTATTTTCAAAACAGCATGTGTAGTATGTGCCAGCACAAAGAGGCCATGCCTTTACATCTATCTATAGTGAGTCTCAAGCAGCGAGTTGGAGCCAGGACCCAGCATCATCCATCTGTGCTTCCCTAGCTGCCCACGTAATTTTTACTTCTCAGGAATATGCAGGCTCTTCAGAAATGTCTTTTAAAAGAATTTGGAGGGAAAGAGCAGGCTGAGAGTGGATGATGTATAGGCTCAGCACTCGGTGTTTGCCAAATATCAGAAGGCGTCAGAGAGTCTGTTGTGCCCACTTGTGTTTTTACAGGGTAACATTAATCAATTAGCTCAATTCTGCTATAGATAGTAAGTAATTACATTCACTGGAAGCCACAACGATATGATTAATAATACATTCTAATTTCCAAAATTAGCATTTCACTCAGCACTTAAAGATGACTCTTTGAAAAGTACTTTTTTTTATATAATAAACATGGTTGGATCAAAAATTATTTCTCTGAAAATGATCCTGTGAGGAGAATATTCTAGTTTTATATGATGCCTGGGGCCCTTCCTGCGTATATGAGTACCATTCAAGTTTCTTCTTTAAGCACTTTGAAATAAATTCTTGAGAAATGGCACTTTAGACTTCAGACTTAAACATATTAGATGGAAGTTTTAGAGCAGCCAGTTAAATTCTTAGTAATCGTGGAGCACCTGCTGTATGAGAGTTCTGAAACTATGCTCTCTCAAGGGTAGGAAGGGAATTAAGAAACTATGGATCTAAGAAGATAGCCCCAGCAATAGGACAGTTCGCTTGTCCTAAGTGAATACAACCTAAAGAGAAATAGGTAATTGCCAGAAGAGAAGCACAAAGCAGGTGCCATGAGATTTCACCAGAGGGAAACGGAAGACAAGAATGCATCCAAGAAAGGTTGCATTATGGACTATATAAGGATCGTATTGGGAGATGAGAGCAGAAAAGTAAATTGCAGACTTGAGTCTGAACATTGACCTTGCCGTGGAAAAGTGCTTAACAGTACCTGTTGTTGGGCATGCAATCAGCAAACATTTACTTTCATATCACTTATATGCCAGGTTCGGCTCCATCTTCTACACAACATGAAATTTGAGCACTTTTAGGATTCTAGCTGGGTCTCCTTAAACTCTACACACTGTGAAGTTAAGGCACTTGGCATCAAATAGGCCATTTATTCCATACACTTAGAAGGTTGAATGATTATATTTTGGGGAAAATGCACATCATCAGATCCAGAATCTGATTATTTTTTAAAAATCAACCTAATAATTACTAATATTGTTCTAAACAATTAAAAAGTTGATTAGTAAAATTTCTTGTCTTCTACCAAAAGAGTTTCCCTTTATCTGATGCAGTAAGATTGACATGACCCATCAGGGAGAAGTGTTTTGTTGTGGACATTCACACTAGAAATAACTTGTCAATAAAAGTGGACAGCCCTATGTCCATCCACTTAATTCTGAATTTCTTGCTCTCCTAGTCCGATGTCCATGAGGTATGCGTTTTTATAACACTGCTATTCTTCCCTTCTAAGAGAGAAGAAAAAAAAATAAATAAATAAAAGGCAGGATTTCTGTTTTCTTGAGGGCATATTTCTGAAAGGGGAAATTTAAATGTTAATTTGCTGATGATATTCACAACCAGTAATTGCCTTTCTTGGAAATATTTGAAGGCCAAGATTTAAACCTATGGAAAAATCATGTTTTGTTCCTGGCCCCTCGGTTCCTATGCTCCTAGAAGTCCTCAAGAAAGAATTATTGATGAGTCAGGTGGTATCTATTTCAAAGAGATTTTATTTAAAGATCAAGCTATCTTAAAGAATCATTCACATTTAGAAAATGAACGACACATTAAATTTTGACTGTTTATCAAATATCTTTTGTATTTATAGCAACTTATCATTTAAAGAGTTTTTCCAATTTATTGGAAATTCAATGACGTATTTTTTATTACATCCATCTGAACACAGGTAGTCTTCTCAATTTTAGCAAGGAAAACACCCACCAGAGGCTTCACATCTAAACTTCAGCATCCTGCATTTAGTCCTTTCAAATATAAACTTGAAATAGATACTTTAAAAGTGTAATATGGAGGAAATAGCTCTTTGAATTTCACACGAAGTTGTAAAAGCATGATGATTCTGAACCAAATGATCTTTAGGTCCCTGAGTCCCCCTCCAGTTGGATTTCACACCAACCATACACATGCATCCCAATGCCTCCTGCATTCTTGAACATCCCTGTCCCCCTTTCCTCGGCTCTGCAATGGGTGTGAATATTATATTATCTCCCAACATTATTTAGACATTATGTCTTGCTTCCTAGGCATTATGAAAGTAATAGGTTTTGGATTAAGAGTCTAGATACCTTCCAGAGCCAAATAGCTCTTTCCTGAATGAAACCATATAGGAGTGACCTGTGCTCTCTATGTGCAAGTCCAACCTTATTAAATTTTATAGTAAGAGAATTAAATCCAAGCCTGGGCAGTTGCTAATTGTTCATTGTTAATTGAATATCAAAATAATTCAGGAAAAATGGGCTTGCACCTGCACTGGAGAATTTCAGAAATTCATTGTAACTTTGTCTTTCCCCCTTCTCAGTCCCTCCTATTGTTACTGTTATTGTTTTTGAAATAAAAATATCCCAATCAAATAGTTACACTATTTCAAACTTTTTAATTACTCATCTTTCACAGTTTAAGAAAAGCTGAGAGTGATGCCAGATTCCTCCTGATATTCTTCACCTTTTTTCCTGATTCTTTACATTTTTTCATTCTTCTCTTTTTCAGAGGGCAGAATTTGGTGTATGGTCCAGCTGACTCTTGGAACAGCGAGGCTAAGCTATAAGCATTTGTCATTTAATACAAAAGATGTCAGCAAACAAAGTCTTCGCATCATATTTGGACTATATTCCTAGAACAGTTTAAAAGTTTGGTTTAAGGTTGAGATAAGAGAGGCCAGAAAGGTAGTCGACTGAGATGCATGGGGACATTAGGGGTGATTCTCTGCCCAACCTCAACCCTTCTAGCAGGGAAATGGAAATGATAGAAAACCCAAGAAAATGGTGTTGGTACTTTGGAGGGAGGATTCCTGAGATAAGTCCATTCCTAAATAACCTCCTCTGACACTAGTAAGAAAAGTGTCAGTACAACTACGTGTTGCTAGAGGGTGAAGTATGGCAGAATCGTCTCTTGACCATATTTCAACATGTAAGAAAAATGCAACCGTAGCATATCTGGAAATAGTACTATGAAATTACTAAATTATTTGGAAGACTCCTGCAGTCTTTCATCATGACTTAGGTGATTACCAGTACAGGGAGCCTCTATGAAGAGAAAGCAATGGTATTGTCATAATTTTCCAAGGATAAATGGAGAGAAGAAATGGAAACATTCATTAATCTTTCATGCCTATGCTCCTCTAACATAATAAAGTTTTGGAGTTATCAAGTGTCTTCAGGATTACTTATAATCTGCCATCCTTATTTTATTGAATGAGGTGCTGACTTTCTTATCCAGATCTGTGATATGTTCTAAAAATGCATGGTGGATAATTTTAAATGTATAGATAAATAACTTAGTAATATCATGATAACCTCTTATATGAAGGCTCTTATGATCTTTCTTTCATCATTAATATAAGATGGCTACTTAAAGAATGTTTGTTTCCTCTTTTATTTTTTTAAAGATTTTATTTATTTATTTGAGAGAGAGAGAAAGTGAGAGAGAGAGCACTCGCACAGGCGGGGGGGGGAAGAGCAGAGGGAGAAGCAGACCCCCTACTGAGCAGGGAGCCCTACACAGGGATGCAAGGCTCGATCCCAGGACCCTGAGATCATGACCTACGCTGAAGGCAGATACTTAATGGACTGAGCCACCCATGTGCCCCTGTTTCCTCTTTTAAAACAAATATTTTGTCACTTTTTTTTAAAGATTTTATTTATTTATTTGACACAGAGAGAGACACAGCGAGAGAGGGAACACAAGCAGGGGGAGTGGGAGAGGGAGAAGCAGGCTTCCCCGTGGAGCAGGGAGCCCGATGTGAGGCTCGATCCCAGGACCCTGGGATCACGACCTGAGCCGAAGGCAGACGCTTAACGACTGAGCCACCCAGGCGCCCTATTTTGTCACTTTTTAAAGGTTTTGTTTGGCATCATGTTCCCATCACTTACGTGAAGAGGTGTTGAACCATGCCATTAACTGCCACATCAGTTTTTCACACAAGCACCAAAATGGTTCTTATTTTGAAAAGTTAAAGAAGAAATGTAGTGTACTTTAGTGCTTTCTATGGCTTAATCAATGCCAGAATTATTCTTTTGTCCCATCCACTCAAGGAGGGCGTGTTCTGGTAAGAAGGTGAGAGTAGAAACACAATTTTATTACTACATAGTAGTAATAAGATGTGGGTGCATATTCACATTTGGGGAATCCTCAGGAGTAAATTATTGATCTCATATAGACTTGGGATTAACTGCAACTATACTGGCCGTAGGAATCTTTAGGCTTACTGTTTAATGTAGAGGGATCCAAGTAAGACTTAGATCAGATTCCCAGTTACAACAACCTTACTAAAAGATATGATCTTGAATGTGACTTCAAGTCAAGGGCTTCCAACTCAAACACCTTCAGGCCACACAGGCTAGACAAGGAGACAAATGGGAACAGAGGGAAGCATAGTAAATTTAAAAATGCATGGCCCACACAGAGGGTCGTGGCCCATGTCCAAAGGTAGGATCAATATCATCAGATCTTGATTTTTTTTTTTTCAGAGAAGCTAGTACCCAAGGCTTTTATGTAAAACGTTCTTATTTTTAAATGCTATCAACTAATTCCAGTATTTTAAAACACGAGTGGCCAAAAAAACCCAAAAAACATTAGTGGCAGGAAAACCTCATTGGGGAACCAAGGGGAGTCATTTACTGTCAGATTGTCATTCTCCCGTAAGTTTTTATGAGAGCTTCCCTTTAATTCAGGGTTCCAGCTTGAGCCAGTGAGGACTAGACAGCCTGTAACACATGACAACGTGTTTGACCGATAGGAGTGCAAAACGATTCTGATGTTAATGTAAGTGTATGGTTAAAGATCATATTTAGACTTCGAAAAACGTGTACTCTGACTCTTAATTCAGAAAGATTTCCACGGGTATAATTAAATAATACTAAGTCAGACTATCCTTTCTTGGCTATAAAAATATCAAAGGGGAATGTGGTAATAAATATCCGACACTTAACTTAATTTTCAGCAACATAATGCAAGTAGAAGATACGGACACTAATGCATCAAAAGCAGTAAATCCTTTTAGAACCCTGCTTACAACCCGGACTAGAGTCTCACCAGCTACTGCGGGGAAGAGGCAGAGGGCAGGAATGGAGGGAGGATTCAGATGTCCCATATTTTCACCATAACTGGGTCATGAATTATTTTCCATGCCGAGGACAGTGCTTATTCAGTCCCTGCCTCATCCTATTAGGCTGAGATTTCACAGAGGCCCAAGAAACCCAAAGTCACGTACTTAATAGATGTTACCTTTTGTCCAGTGTAAGCAAATTATGTCAAGTATTTAAGTTATGTATCTCCCTTACTGCTATGCACAAATGTCTTGGCTATGCTGTTCCAAACTGTCATTGCTGGGGGAAGTGGATGACACCTGGTGCTCACTGTGGGGCAGGAGCAGGGCCCAAACTGGCAAAGGTGCAAAGGTCTTACCCCGAAGCCTGCAGTCGCCCTGGCAACCAACCACCATGCTGCCTTCCCTTTGTTTTAGCACCAGTACCACCTGGCATCTGCCCTGATTCAGACCTCTTCGCATAAACTCCTACAATTTCCATCTACCCTGGAGAAGATGCCACTGTCATTTTCTTTTTTGAAAATATTTTAGGGGGAAAAAAAGGGAACATATTTGAGATTCTGTCTACCGGGTATCTCACTGCATCTGCAGGGTTGCAGAGACCATTCCCCAGGCTGTGTGACAGAGAATGTAAGCATTCTGTAAGAAAATGCTTCCGTACAAAAATCCACGTGGGAAATATTGCCTAGTACACATGCCTCAAGAGATTCACATTGCACGTTGGAAATGTAAAGCCCCAAAGAGTTCTTCAGTGAGGACGCAGTTTAGCTTTGCTCAATCCACTGTTTCTCAAGTTTATTTGACATTGGCTGTCTCTTTAAAAGGAGCACTGACTCGCACATCAGGAAGCTCTAGAGCACAACTTGGGAATCACTAATATTGTCAAGGGGGTAGCCATTTAAGACTTCTGAGCCTGGGAATAACATGGTCAAACCTGGCATTAGACAGGAAAATTACTGTAATGACAGGGATGCTCAAGAGAAAATATATAGTCATTAGAACTTAGCGATGAGCTGGTTATGCAGATGAGGGGTAAGGGAAGTTGTAAATGAATATCATGTCCCTGGTTTTACGACCTAGGTAGCTGGTGATATTAACCTGAGGATACAGTTGCATGGAATAGTATGTGTAAAGAAAGGTAATGAGCTCATTTTTTTATGTGTTGGCTTATTGATTTTAGTGCTTAAAAGAGTACTTGGGAGGGGTGCCTGGGTGGTTCAGTGGGTTAAGCGTCTGCTTTGGCTCGGGTCATGATCTTGGGGTCCTGGAATTGAGCCCCACTTCAGGCTCCATGCTCAGTAGGGAGTCTACTTACCCTTCTCCCTCTGCCCTCCCCACCCCCGTGCTCATGCTCTCTCTCTCTCAAATAAATAAATAAAAATCCTCAAGAAAAAGAATACTTGGGAAAAAATAATGAGATTTCTACTTGTTTGATTTTTAGTACATTCTAATATAAACCTCCCATTACAGCACTTGCCAAACTCTCTCTTCTAAGCTCTGTAAAGACAGAGAAATTGCTTTTTTTTTTCCGATTATCTTAAAAACTTAGCACAATATCTTCACCTATTTTCAGAGTAAATAAACAAATGGTTGCAAATGTAACATGGTTGCAAACAGAGAAGGGCTATACCTCAATCAAGGGGAATAAAGTATGAAGGTGGGCAAAGCCCATCAGACTGAAGGCAGAACTCAACAGCCGGCCTTAATCAGCACAGGAAGGAGAAGGGCCCAGGAACCACAGTGTGCAGGACTCGGGGTGGTGTTTGATATAAATCACATTTTCTGCCTTTGGGTCCTTCTTCTCAAGACTCCAACCCACATATAGTCAGGGCCCCTGCTTGACGTGTTCTGGAAGGTGAGGGGGTAGATGAGATGTCCCCCATAGGAAAATCAAGGAATATCAGTAAAACAAGTGGGTGGGAAAACAGTGCCAAAATTCTCTCCATGCTCTGTTTGTAAAAGATGTCAAGGACAATGTCAGCTAACGAGAAGGCACAGCTGTTTACTTCTGAAATGAAATCTAGCTGGGAACGGGAGCAAGGGACAGGTAGCATCTCTCTGTGTATACCATCTGGACTGGGTATGGAGAAAGGCGTCTGATTGCAGCTTGTCTTTCTTTTCCAAGTGGCACTTGAGGTTAAAAAAAAAAAAAAAAAGAAAGAAAAAGCTTATTTTCTCAGCCCAGTCATTAGTTTATCTGAAAATGGATGTACAAATTGTTTGATTTTTAAAAAAACACAAAAACATAGCATTTTAGAGATCAAAAAAAAAAAAAAAAAGCTTTCGGACAATGAGGTCCAGAGAGGTGACTGTTTTGCCCAAGGTCACTCGGGCCATCAGTAAATGGACTGATTCTGGAATACGGGCTTCCCGTCTGCCATCCACACTCTTCTCACTATGAACAGACATGCACTCAGCCAGAACAAAAGAAATGACTTACCAACGGCAGTCTCCACTCAGTAGTTATGGGCACAGAAAGATAAGAAGTGAACACAAATTCAGAACTGCTTACTGAAAATATAACCCTGAATGCCAACCAAAGCAAGAGAGATGCCAATCTTCAGTGCCACCAAAGATCTTTTGATCCAGTGTAGGTAATGGATCTCCTTCCCAATCTGTGACACCCTTGCAAAAGACAGCGAAGTCAGATTAAATATCTCCTTGTCAGTGTACTGCGATACCTTGTCATGGCCTTGGAAAGTTGTGGAAGGAAAGAAGGCGAAGGCAGAGAAAAAGAAAGTGCAGTGCCCATTTCTCCTGTTCACAACATCCAATCGGTAATTACAATGTTGGTGTTTGCCGCATGCCAGTAGGAGACCCAGCACAATGAAGACATAAAGATGATACTGTTTATGGCTCTGGGAATTTACCGTCCTGCTCGGGCAGAAACATAACCATGAAAAGATAAAAAAGCATATGATATTGGTTAAATCTTGGCTTTCCTAACTTCCTTGGCATTTGGGTCTTTTGTGTGGGATGAAGGGAGATGACAGAAATAGGATAATTGGAAGCTTTTGTAGTTGTGCACAGTGGGGATTCAAAAACGAAATATGCAGTGTTGCCAGGCACAGCGAGCACAAAGAGGTCAGTTGTGGGGGGATCCAGTGTGCATTGGAGCAATTAGGCCATTTAGCCTAATTGTCCACATCCAGGCCAACGGGGTCTTCTGGCCACTCCTTTCATTTTGGAATGTCTTTTCCCTTTCACTGCCACTTTTAAATCTGGTACCCTTCTCATCCTCCGCCCCCCCACCCCCGCCTGCTGTTCAGTACACAAACATCTGCGCACATCTGCCCCCTGAACACAGTGGCAGCCCAGCTATGATCGCTCACCCCCTGAACGCAACTGCCTCCTCATCAAACTTGTAGCCAACATCCACTGAGCATTTTATTCTATTCCAGGTATGATGCTAAACTCTTTATAAATATTCTTTTATCAAGCTTCACGGCACTCGGTGCAGTAGGTGCTGTGGTTATCCTCGCTTTACAGTTGAAGAAACTCAAGTTCAGAGAGGTTGGGTAACTTCTCCAGAGGCCCACAGACTCCGGCCGACTGATCATACCCCCAGGAACCCAGACCCAGGCTAATTCCAGGAGTGGGATTTTGAGGTATGGAGGAGTGAGAGAGGGGACTGACTGGAAGGCCAGTAGCCCTGAGGTTCTTCCAAGCAACTGTCAACTTGGCTTTCAAAAGGAGCTAGCCCTGGTCTGGAGAGCAACCTCCATTACCGTCCAGAAGGTCACTGGGCCAGAAAGCCATCATCAAGGAAATATTGAGGCTGAATAATCTGCACTAGGATTTGGACTAGAGATTTTTCGAGCAGGAGTCATTTTTCCCTCCTCCCCTCATTCTCCAGAGGACATCTGTCAATGTCTGAAGACATTGCTGGCTGTCACAGCAAGGTGGGCTGGGGGATTTACTAGCACCTAGTGGGTAAAGGCCAGGGTGCTGCTAAGCATACTGCAGTGCCCAGGACAGCCCCCTACAGGAAGAATTATCTGGCCCAAAATGTCAGTATTGCCGAGTTTGAGAAAACCTGATTTGGACAGTAAGTGAGGGACAATTATGACCAGAGTTACAAAAGTCCAAGAGATGGCCGATGAAGAAGAAATGAAATGAGATGGAGCCCATCTCAGGCCCAGTTTTCAATGGCTGGTTTCACTTCAGGGTTTTATTCCTCGGCCCCCCCCCCAAACATTCAGGGTGATGTAGCTGGTAAGTTAATTCTGCCTGATTGAGTACACATAAGGGAAAGAAAATATTTGATTTTATAAATGAGACTTTAGTCTAGTGTAAACAACAATTTGCACTGGGAAGTGGGGTACCGGGGGCACTATTATATGATTTTCTTACCTAAGAAAACTCTTTAGGTGAATCAGCTTCGAAGTCATGGTTTCTCAAAGTGTAGTCTTGCATAGCATCTTCAAATGAATCACCTGAATGTTAGTTACAAAGCCAGATTACTGGGGCCCCGCCAGGCCCCCTGGGGTCCTAGAGAGGGTCCAGGAATCCATATTTTTAGCAACCTTCCCATGTGATTCTTGGACACACAAGAGAACGTCTCTTAAGGTTCCTACAGGGGTGACTTTCAAAGTCCTACCATTGCCCAGGCTTGACTCATGTCCCCATGCCTGTGTGGCCTCATGTTCTGGCCTCCTATTCTTCACTTGACACCTAGTTTCTGTCTTCTTGTATTTCCATAGATTGTTTGATGTGTGCCACCATCTCTCATGGGGACGTGGAGGGGCATTCTGTCCTGACTGTCCGTCGCTCATACCTGGCATGGACCAGGACCTAGAAATGTTTAACAAAGAATTGGAGCCTCTGCATTTGCTCCCATGAACCAGATTAAATAGATAGCAGTGCCCCTCTCAGAGCTGCCCAATGCTTGTTTGTTGCTTCCGTCCTCCCTGGGCACCTGACAAGAGCAAAAGAGGAAGGTTAATTTGTCCTTTAACTAGAGACCTTGACCTATCACACATCAAAAGCTACACAATTTACCACAGTACATGCAGCTAAATAAGGAAAGCCCAACAATTAATTCTCTGCAAAACAGAAAGAAGCTCTTGATTGAAAAAGCCAAGACCCTTCCGTCATTCTCCAATTTCTACCATGCAAGGCATTAAGTTTAAATCAAAGTCTGCTATTAGCTTTGCCTCCTCCTGGCCAAGGCCCTAGGAGATGTGAATGCATTGTGATACCATTAAAGAAAGGGTTTGTGGGCAGACTGGTTGTAGAGAGTTCACCTGGGCTATCAGTCAGATCGACCGGCAAACAGTTGGTCTGAATAGCTGGTGGCATGTATGCTCCAGGTTTGACATTTACGTGACAATTTGTCTCCTTATCAAAATTGCTTAGGTAAGAATGTTTTACTGCCTTCCCTTTGTAAAGACACATCCGTCTGCAGTAAAAAGACCAACACAAGAATAAAATACATGTAACGCTGATGTTATATAAATTAACCAATTTTTCCATTTGAGATTCACAGATTTGAAAGACCTTGGCCCTCTCCATAAAACTTGTGTGCAATGTGATTTCTGGGATAATTATTAAACAATGGGTGACAGTCATCATGAAAGCAAGGTAATTAGCAATTGGGATGACTATAGGAGGCCAATTTTGGGTGCTTGTTTTATTTTAAAAGAAGTAATTCTAGTGTGTAGTTAACTTTGCCAGCAGTGGGAAGCCGGCATGGGATCCAAGCCAGCTGGCAGAGAGAATGCCTGTCTCTGGGGGAAATGGCTGTTGGGCAGTAGTCCATATGATCAAAAATAATAGCATTGATTCAGAGTCCCTCAACTCCCATCTTCTGGGAGGCTCTGTTTGAATGTCTTCATCTGATCATTTGTAAAAGAAATCATCTGCCTCAATCCAGAATGCCTTTCAGTCTTCTTTAAAAGGTAGAAGAAAAATTGTCCTGTAGAAAATATGTTGATTTGGGGTTATTTTTTTAATGGGAGAAGAACATTAGGTGAAGAATTAGCTGCATGACTTTTTAAAGAGCATTAAGATTCCAGCTATATATATATATACCATGTGAAACATAAGCCTAAAACATCATATAATATGTTTGCCGTTGTTATTGCCATGTTCTTACGCTCTGGCTCTGAGCATGGTGGCGAGAGAGTATGAGTTAAGGCATGGTCTCCATAAGAATGAATGCTTGCCTCTGAGGATCTCCCAACTTTGTAACAGACCAAGAGCAAGCTGATGTCTTGAGGGTGGCTGAATGCCTTTACCATAAAGCAGGAAAAACTTCGGGATGGGTGATAAATACCTAAATACCCGATGGAACATTGAGAAGAGGGCAAACATTAAAGCCAGTGTTCCTCATAAAAGCCAGTGTCCCGTATAATATATTAAGATAGTTATTGGTGAAATGTATGAATACCTCTAGGCTACAGTGTTTTTCCTGGTAGAAGTTTGTGAGCCAATGATAAAGTCCACAGTTGAGAAGAAAAAAACTATCACCCCTTCACTGATTGCTATTAGAGTCTAAGATGGGCTCACGAGACTCTGTAAGAAATGAGGTTGTTTTTACCCCCTTCACTCCTACGTCAAATCCTGATTAAGTGGGAAACTTTACCCCCTGAGACTTATTTAAATTCAACAATATAAAAAGCATCGTTACAACTTGGTACATGTTTGAAGGCTATGAACTGAATACTATAAATTATTTCAGTGCAGTAAAGATCATGTATGCCTACTGTACACACACAACACCACCCAGGACCACACACACACACATACAAGTCCTGTCTGTTTCTATTTTTGCCATGTCTACATTCTCCCACAGTGAGGTTCACATTGCATGGCACTTTCTTTCCCATGAAATTTCTCAATATTTTATGCTAAAACAGATGCTATTTGAAGTGGAAGTTAGGGGACAGGAAGAACTGCTGTATTCCACAGACATGGTCAACAGGCGGTGGTGGTACAGTGGTGAGCATAGCTGCCTTCCACAGACATTGTCCACTGAAAACTCCACATTAGAAATAAGAGGTTTTGTTGGGTCCATTTTTTTTAAAGATTTTGTTTATTTATTTGAGAGAGAGAGCATGGGCGAGAGAGAGAGAGAGAGCATGAGCAGGGGGAGTGGCAGAGGGAGAGGGAGAAGCATACTCCCTGCTGAGCAGGGACCCACCCCCCCAACCCCCCCCAATGCAGGACTTGACCCTAGGACTCCAGGATCATGACCTGAGCCAAAGGCAGATGCTTAATGGACTGAGCTACCCAGGCGTCCATGTTGTCTTCATTTAAACCCCTCAAGTCTCTCTCAGGGTAACTGTGAGCTGTTCAGCAGGAAGTAGTGAAACTGCGTAAAGAGCACTGCTGCCTGGGGCCAGGCTCAGGAGAGACCACAGTGAAGGAGGAAGTTGCTACTTGTGTTTTACTTCCTTTAAACAAGGTGGACGGTGGCCAGCTGAACCCAGAGACGCAGGCTTGCTTTGTCTTATGTGACCAAAGCTATGCAGCACACAAACCTGCAGGAAATAAGGAAATCAATCAGAAATGGAAGAGAAAAAATAAAATGAGTTATCTAAATATCCTCTAACAATGAAGGAGGAAATGCGGCACATGCTGGAAAACTTAGCAGGGAGAATAAATTAGAATAGAGATAAGATGGAATCAAGAGGCAGCATGAAAGCAGGTGGAGATACACAGGAAACTGCTCTACTGTTTGCTCAAATTAGGCTTTGTGGATTCCAGCATGACATCATGTGTAGCTGTCTAAGACAACCACCAAGGTTTCAGTTACTCTGCATTCCCAACGGTACTTTTTGGGTCATTTTTATCAAGTTGGTTCAGATGCAGAGTCAATGAAACCCAGGTTTCTGCCCTCTGGTTTCTTAGGTTCAGTGAAGATATCATTTGCCCGTCATACAACCTATTCAGATATCGTGCAAATGGAATTAAACATTTTAAAGATGACCTCATAGGGGTGCCTGGGTGTGCAGTCGGTTAAGTGTCCGATTCTTGGTTTTGGCTCAGGTCGTGATCTCAGGGTTGTGAGATGGAGCCCTGCATCCGGCTCCACATTCAGCACAGAATCTGCTTGAGATTCTCTCTCCCTCTCCCTTTGCCCTTCCCACGCATGCTCTCTCTTTCTCTCTAAAATGAGTAAATAGATCTTAAAAAAAAAAAAAAAAAGATGACCTCATGGCTTTTTGCCTTAGCTTATTGCTTTTGTTTTCTGTGTTTATATATCCGATTACTTGTCCACCACTATTTGTCTTCCAAATTTGTCTCTTTGGTTCTGCTGTCCCTCCCCAGAGCTATAATTATTTTTCTCACCCATATCTCACTGCTGGTTTTTTCCAGGAAGGGGGTCTATAAGCCAAATTTTTATCTCCTCTCACTCATTTCTTAGTTCCACTGCAACCTGCATCTTCACTGCTCAGTAGAAATGACACTCAAAGCCCAAGTACTGTCCTCACCTAAACCTTTTTCTTGGTACATTCATGAAGTTAAACTTGTTTTTAAAAGATTAAGCACAAACACCAAGCTGTAATCCAGAATATGACTGTGTGGGAGACAGTTTTCTAAGGATGTTGTCCCAGGACTCTCTGGTTTTTCAATCAATCCCTTGTTGCTAGCTCAGAAAGAGACCACGAGCCAGAGAATGCAGGCAGCCTCTAGACACTGACAGTGACCCCTGGCTGACAGCGAGGAGATGGGGACCTCAGTCCTGCAACTGCAAGGAACTGAATTCTTTCAATAACCTGAACTGAAGAGCCCGGAACCAAGTTCTTCCCTAGCATCTTCAGAAAGGAACACAACCCTACTGACACCCATGTGAAGCTCCAAGCAGAGAATCATGCTGTACCACATTGTACCCAGATTTCTGACCCACAACAGCTATGAGATTAACAAATGCATATTGATTTAAGCCACCAAATGTGTGGTAAGCTGTTCCAGCAGCAAGAGAAAACTAATACAAACAGAACTTTTTCTCAAATTTCTAACATCTTAGCATTCAAATTCCTATTTCTTCTACAATATGGTTAATAATTCCCATCTTAACTAACTTCCAAATATCCAGACTCTTATCTATTGAAAATTGCAAACTTACTTTCTCTGACTGGGCACCATGGAGCCAGACTTTAAATACTACATATATATTTTCAAAAATACTATATATATATATACAAGTATTCATAGGTTTTCTATGTATATGTATATGCATATATGTGTGTCTATACATAAATACAACCTATGTAGACCTAATAAATGCTCACCATATTCAATAAATGTTTATATATATACATACAGGAATTATGTGTGTATATGTAAAATATATATATTTTTCCTCAATGCCAGGTACTAATATTTATTATTTCACAACAACCTTATAAGCTATATACTCACCACTCCATTGACTATATAAAAAAAACAAGCAGACAGAGGTCAAGTAACTTGCCAGAGATCATCTAATAGATGGCTGAAGAGGATTCAAATATAGATCTGTCTGGATCCAAGACAGCAAGGTCCTTATTTTTCATCTTGCTTATCTTTCACACTGAATCTTTTTGTACATTCTAGGTCCTACATCCATCTCTGCTCAGATGCTATGAGCACCATCCTTGAACTCCCCACCCAGTGCATCTGGATGCCACACTGCCCTGGACCTTTCCCCCCTTTATCTCAGTACCTTCTCAACTTCCTAAATGGCTTTCCATTTATCATATGTAAAAGAACTTCAAGACTGTGTTCTCAATTCTGTGCTACTCTGTTCTCCAAAAATTCAATTTACTTTTAGACTTTTCAGGGCTTTTTTATTTTTTATTGTTATGTTAATCACCATACATTACATCATTAGTTTTTGATGTAGTGTTCCATGATTCATTGTTTGTGCATAACACCCAGTGCTCCACGCAGAACGTGCCCTCCTTAATACCCATCACCAGGCTAACCCATCCCCCCACCCTCCTCCCCTCTAGAACCCTCAGTTTTTTTTCAGAGTCCATCGTCTCTCATGGTTCGTCTCCCCCTCTGACTTACTCCCCTTCATTCTTCCCCTCCTGCTATCTTCTTCTTTTTTTTTTTCCTAACATATGTTGCATTATTTGTTTCAGAAGTACAGATCTGTGACTCAACAGTCTTGCACAGTTCACAGCGCTCACCATAGCACATACCCTCCCCAGTGTCTATCACCCAGCCACCCCATCCCTCCCTAGACTTTTCAGTTTTAACTCTTCTGGTGACTTTCAGCTTCACATCTCCAGCACCGACTCTTTCATGAGTTCCCAGCACACATACAACAATGTTGCTGGATATGTCTGTTTTCCTATCTTCTTGACCCAAACTTCAACATGTCTACATCAGCATTAGTAGGAAAAGAAGTCCTCTCTCTTTATTACTCTATGTCCTCAGTCATATCTTCCATCTCCTTGATGGCAAACTCAGAAACCGGTTGGCATCTTTGACCCTCCCTTCTGGTTAAAATTTTGGGTTCTGGAGCTGGACTGCCTTGGTTGAAATTGCATCTGTGCTGTTTATTTTCTTTCAGACTTTGGACCAATTGCTTAACTTCTCAGGACCCAAATATCTTCTTCTGTAAAGCTGGGATGGTGATAACAATAATAATACCTAGCTCACAGTGTCACAGGTTTAAAGAAGGTACTATAAACTTAGATCAGCATCCAGCACCCAGTACTTGCTCAATAAGTTTCCACTACCATTCATTTTCCATTTAATTGCCAGATCTTCATTTATAATCTCAGTGAAATCTATGATTATGTTTCTGTTGCCATGTTTTCTACCCTCCACCATTCTGTTATTACCTGGGTTAATACTGCTACCAAATGAATCTTCCAAAGGCACTATTTTAATTGTAACTCAGAAATCCTTTAGGTTTCTCATGGCTTTCAGGATGCAGTGGAAACCTCCTTATCTTGGCATTCAAAGCCTTCCATGAAGTGGCCCCTGGCTTCTATTGTTAGTTGTTTCCACCACTTCTCAACCCTGGCTATAGACAAGATGGACTTCCTACTTTTTCTTACAATAATCTGTTTTGACCTGCTTCTTAGCTTTTGTAATAAGTGGTCATTATGCTTTCTATGTATTAGACAATATGTTGAAATTTTTAAGTGTCATCTCATTTATCCCTACAAAACTCTCTGAGGTGGCTAGTGTGCCATCCTTAGTTTATGAGGGATGAGAAAACTGAGCTGAAAATATACAGTGAGGAAAAAGTGGACCCAGGGTTTGAATTCAAGCTGATTCCAGATCCATGATTTTAACCATTCTATCTTATGCCTTCTTCATGCTACATTCCTCCTTCCTGGAGTATCCTTTACCATTCTCCCACCTATTTGACTCCCACCTATTAATCAAAGCCTGCCTTAGGTTCTGTCTTTACTATAAAGCTTTCCTAGATTCCTTCAACTCTAGTGAACTCCTTTGTCAGGTACAAGCTTCTTAAGGCTAGCTTCATTTCTGAAGAAGCCAGCAATGCCTTGAGTATAGTACTTGATAAATTCTACATGTATTGATACCAGATCTCTACTAATGAGCTTGACAGTGACTCCTGGTGGTTGAGCCAACTAATCTCTAATTTCTGTTTATCTCTATTCTTGCCCATTGTCCTATGTAGGCTTTTTTTTTTTTTTTTTTTTAATTTCTAACACGTTTCTGAACTTAAGCAGAAAAGGAATTTACTGGGGTGGTGTGGAGTATCACAGAATGCTGGAGACACAGACTTGGTCTGAAATCAAGGAAGGCACAGCCCAGTGGAGGTCCCCAGCGGAGCCATCCCATGGAATGCCACACTCCATGTTACAGGATTTCCTCCTCCTTTGCAGTCACCCCAAGTTATGCCTATCTGACATCCCCATGTGTGGCTTGGCAATGCCTTCTTCTGTCAGTACTTAAGGGAGCTGCAATCACCAGCTAAGCAAGGGGACAAATGAGTCATTCTCACATTGCAGAAGTCAAGGAGTGGGAGGGACTCCAGGATAAAGAACTGTGGCGCCTAAAGAGGAATAGAGGAGAGACTAGATGCAAATATTAGAAAGAAAGGAAGTCACACAAGAGTTGCTCAATATTACTAAATGCTTCATTACAACATTCCTATCACCTAAAATCACGAGTTAGGGATTTAGGCTACCACGGATAAGAGGGTACATGGATGGACTTCTGAGATTTGTGACCTCCAACCATACATGCACATGTTCTGAATACTTATATCTTTCTGTGAGTGAGTCTGCAGATTTTATTGGATTCTCAAATGGGTCCATAATCTAAAAATGGTGACAAAACACTATTTTCAGCTCTTAAAATAGAAACATAATCTTACCCCAGGAAATCAGGTGACCCAGAGGCCGACTCTGATAATGTCCTGAAAGAAACAAGTTAGATCCAAAAAGTCTGCATGAGCTATGATGTGCCTGCTCATCTAACAGATGCCAAAGAGTTATTTAGAGGGTAAAATCTGTTCAGAGCTAAAGACATACAGTGAAATTGCTAAATATTTCATGACCATGGAACAAAAGGGCTTCTGCTGTATGGGATCTTTGTTTGCCTAAGGTAACTTTAAAATGATGATACAGTTCACCTCCCTACTTCTTATTTTTATAGTATCTTGTTATTTTTCTCATAGTTCTTGAGAAAACTTCTTCCTCAGTGTCCACACTTTGACAAGGAGCAATCACTGTCTCTCTTTCTCCATCTTACACAAATCGCTGCCTGACAAGGTAGAATTTAATGAGTGCCTCAAGTCTTGGGTGTATGGATATGCTTCAACTATGTCTGGTTATTACTGGGGCAAAGGGAATGGCCTGCATCAGTAAAAAGCAACTGTGATGGTTGGGGAGGCTTATTAAATAAGATGGCATCTACTTAGGCCATTGTGGTTTGGGTGAGCTGGTTAAGTGAGCGTTTTCCTGAAGATCACCACCTTCAGTACAAAATCGAGGACTGTGTTTGCCCAAAAGCCTCCTCAGAAAGAAGCTTTCCTAAGAAGTGGCTTTCCTTTTCTCAGGAAACATATCTTATTCCATTTTCTCTGTGGCAAAAAAAATAAAAAATAAAAATAAAAAAAGATTAGGGAGAGAAGGCTGCAGTTTTAAACTGAGGGTCAGAGGAGGCTTTCTAAGGAATAGACATTTGCTAGAAGACCTGAAGGAAGTTAGGGGAAAGCCACAGGACATCTGGGACCAATCAGTTCTGGGTTGCACATTGCGTCATTCAAGGTGGCCACCATGCACCTGCACCATTAAACGTGTTGAGCACTGGAACAAGAAGACAGGGCTCTGGAACAAAAGTCTCCACAAAAACCACACTGTATTTGCTCACAGTCCCCCATTGCCCTAACACTCCCTCTTTCTGGCTGTAGCTGAATCCTACTTCCAGCTAGGGCCTGAGCAAAATGTGTTAGCTAGTTAACAGCCTTGTTATTTTTCTTTCTTAAAGGTCAAAACTCTCAATATTGAGAACCCTTTGCCAAAAATTGCTCTCCTGGTTAAGCATCTTGTCTGTATCCACAGTGTACCCCATACTGTGCTTTGCACAGGGGTGCCTTTAACAAATGCCTTAGGAACTGACCCTCCCTGATATAAATGCAGGCATAATTAGTTGGCAGAGCTTTCTTCTATCTTGATGGTCATGGAGATCAGTCATCAGTGGAAATACTCCTTCAGCCATCTTCATAACCCACATAGTGCTTCATGGGCAAGCAATGGTTCCTTTAGCACCTTCATCAAACTGCTGGGTAGCACTGTTGACTAGGTCCATCCTGCAGATGAAGAAACAAAATCTTCAACTGAATAGCTATTTCATACAATCATTTTGGAATCAATCTTTCAAATGTTTCAACTGATCAATTAATTCCTAGTCCAGTGGCCTTCAAAAATTTCTTATCTCATGCACCTAGTAGAAAAAGTTTGACTACACTCCCATAGTCTATGTTTATTTATACAAATTATCAATTATCTTATCAATAGCTAATATTTCAAAACACAATATACATATGGGATAAACTTCATTGTTAAGCATAATAAATGTAAGTCCCTCATTTATTCTTTTTTTAGTAAAGATTTTCTTTATTTATTTGAAAGAGAAAGAGAGAGACAGCAAGAGAGCTGGAGCAGGTGGTGGAGGGAGCGGCAAAGGGAGAGGGAAAAGCAGACTCCCCAGTGAGCAGGGAGCTCAACACAGGGCTCAATCCGAGGACCCTGAGATCATGCCTGAGCCGAAGGCAGATACTTAACTGACTGAGCCACCCAGGCACCCCAATCCCTCATTTATTCTTTCATTAAACTTAATAGCTATATACTGAGAAACTTCTGGATGCCGAACACTGTTGTCATCACCGAAGACATGGTACATGAAACAGACAAAATTCCCACTCTTGTGAAGCATAGAGTTGAGTGCAGGAAGACAAACCATAGGTAACATAAATAAGTATAATGTAGAGTAGTGTCACATGCTAGTAAGTGTCGTGGAGAAGAATAAAACAGGAATGAGAATTCGGGTAGGTTTGAAGGGAGAGTTGCAGTTCTAAATAGCCCCAAAGAAAGTGAGTACAGATTAGGAAATTATTTGGCTGTTTGTAACCATTTGGCATAGAGAATCAAGGTGTCCATGTCAATATCTATTATATTAAATAGTTGTAGAGTACAATTTATTTAGATAACCAATATGAATAGAATTCTAATTTCTCCTTGTGCCCTAAGTGGTGATCTTGGAAGACCACCAACTTAATCTACACTTGTATGAGCAACTGTTTGAAATAATTTTTGAAATAAATTCTCAGACCCCAAGGTATATTTTTTTTAAGATTTTTTTAAGATTTTATTTATTTATTTGACAGAGACAGAGATAGCGAGAGAGGGAACACAAGCAGCGGGAGTGGGAGAGGGAGAAGCTGGCCTCCCACGGAGGAGGGAGCCCGATGTGGGGCTCGATCCCAGGACCCTGGGATCATGGCCTGAGCCGAAGGCAGACGCTTAACGACTGAGCCACCCAGGCGCCCCTCAGACCCCAGGTATATTATGACAGTTTCCCTTAGGGATCTACTCAGGATGATGAAGTCTGGTGGAGGTTTCGGTGGCAGACATGGAGCCCTACAGTAAATCAGCTCTTTAATTCAGCCTTGACGTGGTTCCATGGGTGATTTTACATCCCATGATTTATTTAACTATGAGCAATTCTCTTAAATGTCCAAAGCCATTTTGTCTTTTTGTCTTACTCTAAAGCAGGTGACTAGGGAGAATACGCACACAGAAGCGTATCAGGACAGCTGGTAGTGACAGGAAGCGGTAACTTGTTGGTTTTCTTTTCCTTTCTGTTGAGTTATGGTAATGTAGCGTGAGCATTTCCCTTTTCACCAGAGAAGGAGGATTTGTTCGGCCTGGTGAAGCTTCAGAAGGAAGGTGTTTAACGAAATTGGTATTTTTAAATATTTTGCGACTCAAATAACAGGATACAATGAGCTTCAAAGGAAAGGTTTTTAAACGGGAGGCCAGTGAATTTTGGAAGAAGAGAAGAACAGTGAGGAGAATAAATCAAGAAGAAATCCACAGATTTAGCTCTGTAGGTATCCAGATGTCAATGTTTGTTTTTTGTCTTTTCTTCAATACTTTAAAAAACAGAGAGAGATTAGCTGTGGGTGGTGTTCTAACATAGGTGCTGGGCAAGGTCCTAGATGGAACAGAATATTTTATTTGGCTCATAAATATCCTCTTTTATTTACATCATTATTTTCGAATTACTTACATCATTATTTTAAAACGTATTGAGAGAGAATTTAAATAGTTTAACTATTACTAAAATATTACTAGAATCTCTTCATTTTTAAAGAAGCCTACAATCACCTCAATTATGACCTCAGTTGATGACTTGTATGTCATTGTGAGGTCTTTTTAAAAATTACTGCTCTATTTTGATCACATATCACTCATTTGTTTTAAAATTCTTAGAAAAAAAACGGTCCAAATTATGAAAGAAAGTGTAAATAAATATTTGATTAAATGAGCCAAGTAAGAAAGTGAAAAATAATAAGTTTTAAAGGTTAAAAAGATTTGGTTTGTTTATGGTGAAAAATGTTTCTGCCTTATTATTGTTTGCAAACAAAATGAGGGCTCTGGAAATGTGTACTTGTTATAGAATTCTAGATGTCTGTCTGTAGGAGCTACCATGGCTGAATATTAGAACCTCTTGCAGGAGTGCATCAGTCACTCACATGTAATGTGGAAGGCCCATGTTATATAATAAATGGCTGTGACAACATCGTCGGGCAGCTCTTCTTACAGGAACGTTCATTTTACAGAGTGGTTTAGGGTTTGCTTGCTTTCTTCAGGGCAGGGTTTCTTAACCTCAGCCCTATTGCCATTTTGGATCCAAGGTGTCCTGGGCCAGGCTGTCCTGGGCATTGTGAGATGTTTAAAAACATCCCTGGCCTCAGTGCAGTATATGTAAACACTCCCTCCCCAGTTGTGACAATCGAAAATGTCTCCAAACTTTGTCAAATGGCCCCTAGGACAGAGAGGGTGATTGCCCTGGTTGAGTACCCCTGCTCTAGGGGTGAAGAATTTTTTTGTTCATATAAACATCTTTAATCTAGAAACAGAGCAGCTTTTTAAAAATTACATATATGATCACGATTATTTATGAATAGTCATTTAATGAATATGAATAATCAAATGAATGGTCAGTCAGCCCCTGATAGGCCAAAATCAGGTAAAAGAATATTCTGTCTTAAGTGATAGTGGTTCTCTCTTTATTGACAATGTATTTGGTGGTAATTTAACGTGAATAGACTTTATCAGAGGTCTGGCTCACAGGGCTGGTGCCGTGTTGTTGTTTGGTCGGTTTCTGTCTCAGTATGTCGGTGGTATACGTCGCCCATTGGGAAATACAGGCAAATGAGCCCTTCAATCCTGTTCCCATATCACTCCACCAGCATTTCATAACTGGAATATGCAGAGTCCTAAAACTAACCTGTTGGTCCCCATGCATCCGCTGTGGGTCCCCAGTTGTGTCTTGTCTACTGGCTTGCATCCATTGTTTACCATGAGCCTGTTAAAGAGGAAAAGTGTTTGAAAAGCTTGGTTGGTTTGGGATGATTTTAACCTTTAGAACAGTCCAAAAAATATAATTTCCCAGTGGCCTCTCTCTTGGTGGAATTTAGAAGTTCCACAGATGATGTCATTGTGAAATTGACTTCGTCTAGTGACCACTGAGACACCAGGCAGAAGAACCCGTCTATCTCACACGGACCACACGCACAGCCTGGCAACAGGACAGTCCCCAGTGTCTCACCATATAATGAAGCTAATCACTCTAGGAATTATCTTAATTGAATTTGAAGGTATTGCTACTGAGCACTATGGGAAAAGCAGCCAGTAAGGAGGGAGTTTTCCCAGAGCATTCAGTAGCTATGCATTCACATTTAATTAAGATCATTCATACAGTGATTAGCTTTCTTCTGTGGAAGGCACGGGAGACTTCCAGCCACTGCTGCCTGCCTTGGTCTTCCTGAGAAAGACCTATCTTCTTTCCCAGGTTGTGTCTTCGGTGGAGCAGGGGATTGCTCAATCTATCCTAAGTATTATCTGGAGATGTGGTTTTTATTTTTGAAAAAAAGAGAATCCAAAGAAGTGAAACACATCATTAGAGTGTGAGGGGGTCATTTTATCTGACCATCTCACCTACCCTCTGTATGACCTTGGATCGATTACTGAAATCACTCTGAACCTTAGTTTACTCTTCCATAAAAATGTTCATAGCAATACCGGTCTGTCTTAAGATGGTTCATTGGAATTCAGTTTGATCATGGTCACCACGAAGATGATTTGAACACTGTAAAAAGTGGGGAGTAACAAGTGTTATGTCCTATTAGGAAAACCAAGTAAAGTATTTCCATTTCCAAGGGCAAGGGAAGAAGGATATAATTGTAGTGAGATTGCCTTTTCAGTGACGGTGACATTGAAGACTGGACCCTAAAGGTGACAACTTCCTCCTGGGAGCCTTGCAAAAAACTGAAGAGTGACAGAGTCACTCAGGAAACAAAATTCTGAACTGCATCAACATGAGCACTCAGGGGTGTCCCAGATGGCTCTATGTGTTAATGGGTAGCATTAGAAATGCCTTGTGGTTTCTTGTCCCCCACACCTTGGCTAAAGCCCCCAAGGCCAGCCTGGACTTTGCACAGCTCGATTATCTAAGCTTTCTGAAATCAGTATCTCTAGATAAGCTTCAGAGACAACTTGATAGGAGATAAGGAAGAAGCAATTTAAATGACAAAAGGCCCAACACATGAAGACAAGGCCTAAAGTTATATCAGAGAATATAAAATACTTTCTTTTGAATTTTTGGATATACTCATAGTGTAGTGAAATAATGACTGTGGCAGATAATTATGATGGATTATCTGTTTTTGTTGTGATCATGTGGATTTTGAATTCAACAAACCATTTATTGTTCTAAGGCAAATTTAGAAATGGTTTCATTCCACAGTAATCTGGAATGCTTAACCAGAACACAGTGTTTTCCTAAAAGGCATAAAACCCAAACTTGATACTCTCATGACACAGACTCACAATTTTGTTTATTCCATTTCTTTCAGATGCTGTTTAAAGCTGTATATTTAATTCTGGTAGAATTTTTAATTGTTTTGGAATTCTCCCTTATGAATCTAATTTTCAAGGGTACTGTCTAGAAAGGCCTTCATATATGTTAATCCACTTGTCACAGTCGATATACTGTAAGAGAGAGCAATTGCATTATAAGAGAAGTTAAAGGAAAATGAAACTTACTTGTTAGATCATCAAGTAGAACTACTTCTCTTAACTTTTGAAGTGTGTGTGGTACTCTGTGGTTGGTTTTTTAAAAACTGCTTGTCTATTTTTATTTTCATTTTTTTAACCAATCATTCAGTATGATCTCTGATGCATAGGAAGTCAGTAAAAAGATATTTTCCTCCCTAAATTGCATGTCCTAATTTGGAGAGATTAAATACACAATTAAGCTGAATTATTCTATCAATCATCCGTACAGTCAGGAAAAAGATGCAAAATTCACTTAAATAAATGCAAGTTGTTATTTTTAAGTTGTTACTGGCTTGTGGATCATTAATCTGCAGGATCTGAAAGTATCTGGAAAACTTTGGATACACATGAAAATTCTTGCTCTTGTCTTTCCTAATAGCCTATCAGCCCGTCAGTAGAAAAGTGAAAACTTTGGAAAGAGAATCTAACCTAAACATCTTTAACTTTAGAAAGAGAATCTAACCTAAACATCTTTAACATCACACACATCATTTTATAAAATATATTGTGCTATTGTCTTTTAAGTGCATTTTTAATCTATTCTTCCACATTTCTGAACAGCCTTTCTCCCTGGTCATCGGTCCTGCCTTCTTACTGCTACCCCTCGTGTTATACAAACATTCACAATTATCTATTTGAGCTATTTCATAATGAGCCAATTAGCTGAAAGGAAGCACAGGCAAGGGTCCCAGGATTATGGGTGCAGGTAACAATGAAATGGGACCAGATTCCGGGTTCAAACAATGGAAAGCAGCTCTGAGAGCTCTAAATGGATGTTTGGAGAAAGCAAAAAGAGACTGAAGTAATGGGAGGGGGGTGGATCTGAATTCAGTCTGACCATGGAAATAGAGAAGTGTAAATTGAAACTTGATCTGACCCAAGACTCTAGGCAGAGGACTCAGTGTAGCAAGAGGGAGCCACCAGCTCATGTGCCAGGTAGCTGCGGAGAAGATGCTTTTAAATGGACTCAGGAGAGGTGCTTGCGACTTAAGCGAGAATGAGCTTACTTGTCTCAAGACCAACTCCCAAGAGAAGGAGAAGAGTTAAGCCAGGAGGAAAGCAAGGTGGAGGAGAACTGCCAATGTGGTAGAGTCAACTTCATGGCGATGCCCTTTATTACATCTGAGCAGGAGGTGGACCATTTGTCAGGGAGGGCTATGCACAAGTAACACCATTATCCCAATAGCTTTTTATTTCCCAGTTGGTGGTGATGGCACAAATCTTTGTGAATGTAGAGATCCCCCCAATTAGTGGCAATTTCCCTTGTGGTTTTTGACACAGTCATTAGTCAATGTACATTTACTTAATATACCTTTCATTTCCTTTTCTTCGTCCTCCTTACCCACTTATATATATATATATATATATATATATATATATATATATATATACATATATATATATATATATATATATTTTGGTCCTCTTTTGCCACCACTGCCCTCCATGAGGTGCCCAGTGACCTCAGACCAGCCTCCAAATATCCTTCACTGCAAAAACTCACAAAGGGAACAGAATTAGTACTCCAAACGATAGCTATGTTTCAGCAGCTTCCCTGCGGAGGGGGAGGGGGTGGGGTGGGGAGTTGTTTGGTGGATTTTCTGTTTTCTATTCCTGCAATGCCATGACCTTGGCTGGTGGAGTGGGGAGGACCAGAGGTTTTTCACACTGAGCTGGGTTGAGATATCAGTTGCTGAGGAAGTCCCCAGAATCCAAGTTTCTGGGTCTGTAAAATAAAGCAATAATGATCTCTCCTAGGCTTCATAGGGATATTCAGTGAGGAAAAGTGTTAACTACTTATCATGGTCCTGGGTGAGTCTGATAATTAAAAGAGTCCTGCTTATCTGATGGTCCAGGGCATGTGATCCTAGCGAGGCCCACTCAACACTTCCCCCCAGCATTCTGAATCTTGAGAAGAAAGAGGCCAGAGTCCCACACGACTGTCCATTAGTTGCAGACACTGAGACTCACCAAGACTGTCCCTATTGGGGATGGGGAGAGAAGTCCACAGAGGCAAATAAACTTCTAATACAAAAAGAAAACAGGGCGGTGTTGCCTGGGCCAAAAAACAACAAACGCCCACTATACACATTCAATCTCAAGTAGCCAAAAGTAAGAAAGGAAATAAAAGAAGGAGCTGACTGTCATTATGGAGAGATTTATTGAACACATTGGATGCATGTTGTTGACAGAACTATTTATGTTCTTGTGTGTGTAGCATGTATGTGTTTATTGCACACACACACATACACACACACTCCTCACACTCATCCTGAAAGTTCATTTGTGTGACGGTTAACGTACTAAAATAGTGTTAAAGGTTAAGCCAATGACAGCTTTCATCACAGATTTCATATAAATTAATCTAAAATTCCCAGCTGTTGGCTCTAAGGCATTAATTTCTCTGCTATCAGGCAGACTTGTAATTGGGTTGTGATGTATTTTTAATGATATTTATTATCTTTCAAGTGTTTCTAGAGAACTAAATGAGACATGTAATTAAATTTGATTCAGATCTTCTTGGACATTTTCTACTTCTTTATAAGCACCAGTGTTAGATGGAAAAGCAACCACTCTTATTTTTTTACTACCATTTGCTATACAAAAATGTGAGAATTTTGTTGGGCTGCTAAGAGGTATATATGGTCAAATTTCCTTAAAAAGAAAATGAGACTGAAAAAGTCTGAATTCAGTTTGAAAGTACACCTTACACCAGAGATTCTAGAAAGCTCACTGGTGTGCTTGGTTTTCCTAATGACAATAAGGGTTAACAAAATGGAATATTCTGATTTTTCTAACTATAATGTTTGTGTTGAATATGATGATTTATCTTTCTTTATATTTGCAAAGGGCTTTATAATTTACCAACTTTAACCTGCTTCATTTCACTGAAATGGACTAAGACATTGAAAGAGTTACTACTGGTTGATTTCTTCTGAGATCTATGTCCGTTTTTGTTACCAAGGGAACCATTTCCAAATTCAGCTTAATCTGAGCCTGCCCAGCTGTACAGTTCTTAACTTTGATTTAGCTAGTGTTTTTCCATTCTCATGAAACTGTGTACTTCAAGACAGAGAGAAGGTTAAAGGGTCAGCGTAAGATGGCTTATTCCTTCCTTAATCATTTCCTTTTTGGTAATGAAAGCTAGTCTTGTTTTCTGAAGCTCAGACATTTGAGAGGTTGTCCAGTGAAACTCCCTTTGATGAAAGGCTGAATTAAATCTGTCACACGACCACTGGCTGACAGCTGTGGCCATGGATACAGCTGTGTGAGCTCTCTCCAATTTTCTCATTTATTCTAAACACAAATGGTGTGGAAGTTGGTTCCGTTCCAATTGCACTAAGGCCAAAGGGTCCTGGATTAAGTTAAGGTCTCAAGAATCCATGTGTCATTTGTATTTTTATTTCCTCTAAGAAATTTAATCAGTTATCTTGATAACACTTAAATTAGTTAACAACTGTGTTGTTTCTAATTTGTTTTGGAGGTCTTGTGATTGGAATTCTTTTTAGGGTTTCTCTAAAAACCCTGTGGATCTTCACTGTTAGCTTTTTGCTTGTCTGTATGCCAAGATATGATGGGGATGTTTAAATAATTGGCATGTCATGCCTTGATAGAGTCTACTGTATTGGTCCGGAAGTAAATACCAATTTTTACTTGTTTGTTCTCCTGGATCATTAGCCAAAATGAATGGTTTTGTAAACTGAAGAAGGCACTCAGATGTAAGTTAATTCTATCATGAATATTCAAATTAGAATAAATGTTCAGATATCTGGAAAGGACACGGCTGACTGAGGAAGATTGAGAATGTCTCAACTACCAACACAGAGGGTATGCATGTCACAGAAGAATGTAAAAGTTCTCAAAGGCAGGGGGGATGCTTTTTTCATAATAGTGTTTCCTGGAAAGATTGGATTTTTTTGAAAAGGAGAACCAAGGGAATAGTACTAGTTCAGAACAACAAACTAGAGTGACCCCAGCAGTGAGTAACCAAGGCCTAGCTCCTTAATTACACTTAAAATTTAGAACACAAATATGTGGCCTCCCAAAATGAAGAATTTACTGTCACAATGGTTCTCCATTCTTCATCCCATCAACCCTTTTCCCTGATTAGTATTTAGCGATCCTATTTACTCCCAGTGCCTAGGAGCTTGACCTGCAAGAATGTAGCTTAGAGCTACAGAAATTCTATATCTATACCCTGATTGTTCTCTAGCTATTTATATTTGCAAAGCCAATGAGTTGAATACTAAACTCATCTTAAATTTAATCCTTTTTTTTTTAATCTAGAAGTATAAGTACCTGAAAATATTTTCTAGGCTTTCTCTCAAAGAAAATAAAAGGTAGAATTTCAAAGTTACCTTCATTTGCTGATATATGTGATTAGGTAGATTTCCTTTTTTGTTTATTTGGGGGGGTAGAGCAGCCAGACTTCAGGCGATTCACAGAAGAGACACTGCTCTTTTATTAAAAAATGTCAGTGTTTTCCTTATGTTATTATTTCCATTGCTTCCACAGAATCACTAGATATTAAGTCTTTTTTTAAGGAAATTTAGATAATAAATATAGAAACATGTACCACAGTTTCTGATACATGAAGATAAATTTAGTGTAATGAGTTTAATTGGTTGGTTGATTTGACTTGGTTTTGGTATACGCTTTTGAGTAAAACATGTGGGGTAATTTTCACTCCTTTTCAAATAAAGACAAATCTATATTTGTCTGGTATTTTGTGGTTCACTTAATACCCCCTCATACTTCATCACCCTGATCTTTGTAATAACACTGCCACAAACAGAAAGTTGCCCTTTGACTCATTTAAATCAACCTCACTCAGGTGCAACTTAAAAACCTTGTCCCAGTTACATAGCTGGTAGATAAAATGCTGTGACCCTCCAACTAGAGATTCTGACTTCTAATCTTTTGCCACAATGACCAATGCACAGAGGTGTTTAAGTAACAGCAGATGTCTGTGTTTCCCTACAGAGCTCAGAATACTTTAGTTAATACATTGCTAATTATTCTTCTCTTTTTTGCTGACATTAGATTCTAGGACCACATACATAATCTGTAATTATTTTCCCCAGTCTTCTTTCCCCAGTGTTTTATATATCTTTTTTTTAATTACTTGAAGCTGTTCCTGGTTGAACTTCCATGTAATGTCCCCACTGTGGTTTTTTTTACGTTTCCTCTCTGGTGGATCTTCAAAGGGTAAACAGTTTTAAAATCAAATAATTCTCCGGTGTTTCCATGGAGGCATGATAGTTTTGAAAGACCAAGTTCATTTTTTCACCATGATAAAAACAATACATATTCATTATAGAAAAATTTGGAAAACGAGAGAAGTCAAAATAGCAAAATCCTAAATGTCATATCCCATCCAAATATAATAAATGATAATATTTAGATCTATATCTCTAATCTTTCTTTAAATTGTTTAGAACTTGTGCAGATTAAGTTTAAATTTAAATTTAAATCCTGGTGTGCAATATTTATTCCCACTTTTATTTAATAATAATACATGAGCGATTTTGCTTGTTATTACCAACTTCCCAAAACACCAGTTGTAATGGCCACGTATTGTTTCTTAGAATGGATGCGCCATAATTTCTTTTTTTTTTAGCCATTTTTTATTGTTATGTTAATCACCATATATTACATAATTTGTTTTGGTGTAGTGTTCCATGATTCATTGTTTGCTCATAACACCCAGTGCTCCATGCAGAATGTGCCCTCCTCAATACCCATCACCAGGCTAACCCATCCCCCCACCCTCCTCCCCTCCAGAAACCTCAGTTTGTTTTTCAGAGTCCATCATCTCTCCTGGTTCGTCTCCCCCTCTGACTTACTCCCCTTCATTCTTCCTCTCCTGCTATCTTCTTCTTTTTCTTTTTTCTTAAAATATGTTGTGTTATTTGTTTCAGAAGTACAGATCTGTGATTCAACAGTCTTACACAATTCACAGCGCTCACCATAGCATATATCTTCCCCAATGTCCATCACCCAGCCACCCCATCCCTCCCACCCCCGACCACTCCAGCAACCCTCAGTTTGTTCCTGAGATTAAGAATTCCTCATATCAGTGAGGTCATATGATACATGTCTTTCTCTGATTGACTTATTTCACTCAGCATAACACCCTCCAGTTCCATCCACGTCGTTGCAAATGGCAAGATCTCATTCCTTTTGATGGCTGCATAATATTCCATTGTGTATATATACCACATCTTCTTTATCCATTCATCTGTCGATGGACATCTTGGATGCGCCATAATTTCTTAATCATTCCTTAACCTCAAGGATTTACTATTTCCCATTTTTAGCTGGTCTTGTCTTTCAGGCCTCACTATCTCTTAGAGATAGAAGTATTTTGGATTGAAACTTCCAAATTGTACTATGCGTGCATCTAGAGTCATTGTCTCTCCTCTGTAGCCATGCTTGCCATCCTGGACATCTTGATCATGGACCCCAGCCTCCTCATATTTTCCCCCAACAAGCCAATCATATACAAAACATTGTTACTCCCTTTACTAAAGAAGTGAGGAGTTACAAGGAGGAAACCACGGCAGGCATCACACAATCATTCATAAGTGTGTTTTAACCCATATCCTATTTTCAGTGTCCTTCCCAAAGCCCACTACAGCAGTAAGCCTCTGTCTACCACACACAAGTCTAAAAAATATCAACTGCTGGTTTTCTTAAATTTTTTATTTAAACTCAATTTAGTCAACATATAGTATACTGTTAGTTCTAGGGTAGAATGTAATGAGTCATCAGTTGCATACAACACCCAGTGCTCATTACATCAAGTGCCCTCCTTAATGTCCATCACCCAGTTACCCATCCCCCTCCAGCAACCCTCAATTTGTTCCCTATAGTTAAGAGTCTCTTCTGGTTTGCCTCCCTCTCTGTTTTTATCTTCTTTTTCCTTCCCTTTCCTTATGTTCATCTGTTTTGTTTTTAAATTCCTTATGTGAGTGAAATCATACAGTATTTGTCTTTCTCTGACTGGCTTATTTCGCTTAGCATAATACCCTCTAGTTCTATCCACATCATTGCAAATGGCAAGATTTCATTCTTTTTGATGGCTGAGTAATTTTCCATTGTATATATATACCACATCTTCTTTATCCATTCATCTGTCGATGGGTATCTAGGCTCTTTCCATCGTTTGTCTATTGTGGACATTGCTGCTATAAACATTGGGGTGCATGTGCCCCTTTAGATCACTATGTTTGTATCCTTTGGATAAATACCTAATAGTGCAACTGCTGAGTCATTGGGTATTTCTATTTTTAACTTTTTGAGGAACCAATGTTTTTTAGCAGCAGCTCTAATATCTTCACTTTTGGGATATGACCTCCACCATCCTGCCTGACTCTTATCTCTCTTGGATTAAGGTCAATAGTTTTTCTCCATCTTGTTCCGAAGATAATATTGCAAAGACATCCTTTTATACATCTTGGCTTCTATGTGTAGTTATTTCTTTAAAATAGAGTCTCAAAAAAGGAATTCCTGGATGAAAAGATAAAAACTTTTTTACTCAACAAATATTTATTGAGTGCCTCCTCTTTGCTCTTTGTACACATTAAATTTACAATTTAAGTGCTTTAAAATCATGACTAGTAGAAATTTAAACTCACAGACTTTACTTAACACCTATGGAATTAGTACTGTGGGTTTGGTGCTATTCTAAAAGTATAACATATATTGTCTCATTTAATCCTATAGTGTAGCTCCTACTGACATGTCCATTTTACAGATTGGAAACTAAGGCACAGAGATTCTAATTAACATGCCCAATATTCCATAGCCCATAAGTGGCAATTCCAGAGCTAGAACCCCAGGAATTCTGGTTCCAGAGTACATGTTACACTCTCTGTTCATCTCAGCATAGAACACCTATAATCACACTCTCCCTTTTACTTTGGACTCCCCTAAAATAAGTCTAGGTAGTCTAGGTTATTTCTTAGTTAGATTTTACTTCTATTCTGGAGAAAAGTCTAGGTTGATAATTTAATCATTTAACTTGTCATTGTTACACACTTTCAAATGCCGAGATTCTCAGTTGTCATTTTTTCACCCATTTGATTTTGAATTATAATTATGAAATTAATTCAGATCCTTGCAACAGTATACTATGTCCTCGAAATTTGCATCTTTAGCTAAGACATGTACAATCTGCTCCTTCAAACCAAATCAAACGACTCTTGACAGCCTGGGTTGTTACTAAGATGACAGGTTTACCAACTCTAGGGCTTAGATACTGTGTTGGCATTCCCTGAGAAGTTGTAGAATAAGAAGAAGGGAAGAAAGCATTTGTTTTTGTGACAGGAGCCCATTCTTCTACTGTGATGTTGAATTGGAGGAGAGCTGTGGATTTGGGAAAGTAGATCAAACAAATCTCTCAATATTTATGAGAACAACAGGGCCTGTTACCACTATGGAGCAACACAGCTCCGCTGCATAATAACAGGTACTGGTGGGTGCTTTTTCCCATGCCTGGAGCGATTTTAGAACAGCTAATGAAATTCATTAGTCATTTGAGAGAGAACAAGAGTAAAAAGCACTATAAAAATCCGATCCAATTCAGGATAATTTTGGCACACGCCTTAGCCCAGTTGGTGTATTTCCAAAAGAAAGAGGCACATTAAATTCAGGAGGGAAAACCTAACTGTTCTAAAGCTATAAATCAATGCTACTCAGCTCTCATTTTCACTCAACATCTCTGCAAGGAGCCATAGTGAGAAATTAACTGATTCTACCATGCTCATATACATCTGTCTCTTTGACTGAAACACTGAGCAGACAGCTCTCTTGTTCCAGAGAGAACTACTGGTCACATGACCTGGATCCTCACCATCACAGATGCATAAAGCATTACTGCCAAACACCGCCAAATCCCAGGCCCTAGGTGCTACAGAATGTGTCATTGTTATTTTTGCTTTTAAACCTCATATCCACAAAATTATGAAACACTGGATGTCTTGAATGCTGCACCTTGACCAACACATTCCCTGGAAAGACATAACTTTACTAAGCTATCCCTCAGAAGTCAAAAAATTAATGCATTATTTGAGGCATCCCTGCTAGGTTCTGCTGCCCTGTGTCAAAATAACCTCAGGGCAACATTTAAACAGGAAAGGTTTAATAAATGTCATCCATTGATTGGCTGATATGTCCTAGCCCGAAATGAATTAATAAAAATATACCTTCCAACAGATGTTTACAGGCTATGCCTTTTATTAAGTGTATCAAGGAGAGTTGGGGATTTAATTTTTCTATGGTGTTATTAATACCCTGTGACTTGCAAGCTCTGATTTTCCTACTGTACTAATTGAGGTGGGGCTAATTCTAGGTGGAGTGTGGGCCCCTGTGAAACATCTTCTTCGAAGGTCTTGTCTCCAGCTTGATATTACTGCTCACATTTGCAACTAAGGGAGATAAAATTAAAAGGATGGTGAGAACAGGATGGGAAAAGGCCCCCTAAAACATCTTATGTCATTTGCTTTTAAACCCATAAATTGCAACACACTAATCTCAAAATCCTGTTCATATCAACGTGAGGACGGGGAAAAGAGAGAACATATTAGTAGTTACATCATGGGCTGTTGGTATGAGTGCTGAAGGGTGTCACCATCCTTAAGCAAGAGAACCAGTGAGGGAAAGGGGCATAACCAACCAAATCTATGGTTCATTTGCTACACTTCATGCACAAGCACAATATAAAAAGGAGAAAAAAAAAAAAGAGGTTCCCAAATAAACCACATGTTTCAGACTTGAAGGTCTGAAGGAGCAGTATGTGATGTTCCAGGGTAAGAGATCCTAGAGATGGAACACTGTGGTCCGTAGCTGAGCTCCAGTGAGTCGTGGCTACTTAAAGACATTGAAAGCCAACGAAAAATAAACTAAAATAAAGCCAAATCTAACATCTGGAGCCTGCATTTGCCTCTTGAGCCATCAATTTGTGGTCCTTGAGATTAACATTGGCCTGGGAAAATAGGGAATTGGAACTTAAAATAAGTCTACATAGAATAATCATGTCAAAAGGCAGGAATTCTAGGACTTTTTTTTTTAATTGCCTAAATCTTGCCATAGTGTCTCTGTGTCTTCTGCAAACTAGTGAACATTTCACACGGGTCTTTCACTAAAGAGGTTGCGCTGGACAACTAAACATCTTTTCTCCAAATATTACATGGAGTCCTCTGTTTTTATTTGCTAAATCTGGCAGTCTTACTTGACGGACCCCTCCAGAGAGAGTATTCACCTTACATTGTCTTAGTTCACTTAAGCATTTGTAAAATGGGTTTGTTCTGTTTCATTTTAGTGCCGAAAGTGCATGGAAATCCTTGTTAGCAGTCCACGGTGTCACATCTTATTTTTGGTTTTGTTTGTATTTAGGAAAAATATCGACTGCTACTTTGAGGAGTCAATTAGAAATTATTAAAATTTTTTGGTGTAAGTTTCTGGGGCCTCACCAGCAGAGAGCTTCCAAAGAAGGCCTGAGAAATCAAAACTAAACTTCTGTGCTTTGCAGACTGGGCAGGGGTGAGGTCGATAGGAAACTGTTGATGTCATTGGTGTGCTAGAGAAAAAAAAACTTTTTCCACTTATGAGATTCCCCTTAGCATCCAAAGTTCATGGTGACCACTCCAGCTTCTGAGAGCCCCCAAATAATCTCAAAAACCATCCTTTTTCATTTAAGTTGTACAAATACTTTATCAAAGGGCTAGGGAACTCAAGACTGTGCCCTTGGTTTTCTGTTTTGTAATGTTTTGTTCTTTATTTGGGGACCCATTTTTCTCACATGTTTGCTGTAAATGCATCAACCCTGTAATGTGACAATCACACCTTTTTCCCCACTGACATTCATCATTTGGTGCTATAGGCCATTTCTTCGAGGGAAGTGCCTCTCCTCTTGGCTTCAGGATTTTAAAGCCATGTTGTTATCTGGCTAATTTTCCAGACTCTTCTCCATTTTCACCACACTGCATCCATAATAGTTACGTTTTTCTGTTCTGTTAGAGAATTACCCAGCTTCTCTCTGTTGTGTCAAAGAGGCTGAGAGCCAAGCAGTTAATCCTGACACAGGATCCATGCTTCAGTGACAACGAAGACAACCCGTGATACTTTGCTTGCTAATAGGGAGCCAACATTTTAAAATAGAGCCAAGTAAACCTCACAAGGAAGGATCTAATTCAGCAAAACTGATGATGATCATAATACTATAGCAAGCAAGCAGAGGACGTTTCTTCAAATTGACGGGGATAAGGTTTACGTGATTCAATGGATGTTTTTGGCTGAATAGCATGAGCTTTGGGAGCTCAGTGAGAACAGCTTGAATCACTGAGCAAGATGTGAAGTATTTCAAGATCTTCTCATATTATTTCAGATTTGGAAATAATAGTTATGTGGCTTTGCCCTAAATGCCTGGAGTCTCTGTGACTCCATTGGAAGGCCTGCATCGTGTCAAAGCCTTGGTAATGCTAAGAGGTGAAATCCAACCAGGCGTTGAGAAGAAACAAAATTATGTGTGTTGGTGGTTAATATCATATTTTCTTTTTCCACAGCAGGAAAAGCCCAGGCTCCTTGAGCCTTTGGATTATGAAACTGTCATTGAAGAACTTGAAAAGACCTATCGGAATGATCCCCTTCGAGATCTTCTGTTCTTCCCCAGTGACGACTTTTCAGTAAGTGTTATCTTTCCAAGCCATCTAAGTTCGAGAAGGCCTCACTGGTGATAGAAGATCCTCCCAAATTGGGTCGCTGTCTTCCCTTATAGATTCAGGTTGTGCTCCACGCTTTCCTGTGGCCACCCTACATCACAGTCACTGCAATGGGAAGCCACATCCACCCATAGAGAATGGCCAACGTCCTCTGACAGCTGAAAGTACCACAGTGGCCTTTTGGGACAGGAGATGCCCAGGGTGCTGCCTGGTTCCAGGTAGTACCGGTGTCCCCACCAATGGCTACATTTCTAACTGATGCCTTACCTAGCCTCACAGAGCATTTCTTCCCTCGCGCATTTCTAACTGAAAGCTTCTGAGCAACCGAAACCAACCAAAGGCAGAGGCAGGAATCTCTTGGCACAGAACGTGCAATTCTTAAAAATCACCCTTAATCTTGGCTGTCCTTTTGTAAGGAATTGTTGAGGCTTGTGGGCAAAGAAATGTAGGCCAGCACATCTTCATGGAAGGATTTATGATCTGAAGACAGTACTCCCTGGCATGTGAAATGCTCCTGAAGGTCGTAGAAAGAATGAATAAAAAAGCAATTCATTGTGGAATTGGAAACAGACGCAGTAAAATTATGGCTGATGAGCACCCGTGTGTCTCCAGCATTCCATTTGTGGTCATCTCAACCATTTTCACATTATTAGGAAATATCTGGGTAAACGGAGATCTCAATGGGCAGATGGTGACCTTTTCTGTTTTTTCCTAAAAGAGGGGTAGTCTTAGACATCATAAATGAGTATCTTAAAGCCGATGAAAAGGCCGCTCCAGGGTAACCCTGGGAAGTAGCCACTGTCCATGGAAACCTCTGCTGAGTTGCTAAGGCCTCATGCTCACGCTTCCACAAAGAGCCTCACACTCCTATTCTCTTCTCTTCTCTTACCTTTGGCTTCTGGTTTCTAAAGGTGAATTATTTTCACCTTCCTCCATGGGTTATTAAGAAAGAAGGTATATGGAAGTTCACCATTTTCTGTTCCAAGTATAGAGAACGATGGAAGAGAGGAGATAGACTCGTAGGAAGGAAAAAAGAAACTCTTCTAATTTGTTTTTCACATTTTTAAATGGCTCCTACTTTACTGGTTGACACACTTTAAGAGAGGTTTATCTCATGCAGAAATGTCATTTCCGTGGTTGGACCACGAGGGCTTGAACTGCAAGCATAAGTTGAGCCACATTTTTTTTTTTATTTCCACATCCTCACTTTCTTTCAGACTGAAGGTAAACCTTTATGAACAGACTCTTTCTGTCAAACAATGCAAAAATTCTTGAAACTTGGAGACCTTTTCTTCTAGCACTATTGTCCAGAAATATGACAAAAGCTACTCCAAATTCCCCCAACTCCAGAAGAAAGTAGAGGCATGCAGAAGGGATGTGACAGTTGCACTGAATTTGAGTTCATTTTTTGGCATCTTTCCACAATCATTTAAGTTAAAGATTGTCTGATTACTCCAGGACCTTTGCCATCCTTAATGGAGTAAACAGAGCATATGATAGCATACATACTTCCTTATTTTCCAGTAAATACACTGAATTCTTTCCTCCTGTGCTTTGCTGAAAACCCTTCTGTGGCCACCCGCATTGCCTTCAAAATGAAGGGCAAACACCTTAGCATTGCTCAAGAGTATTTCCAAAATCTAGTCCTTGTCCATCTCAAGGTCATTGTCTTCCTCCCCCACCTAACCCCTAACACTGTCATCACAGGCACCTTCATTCCCAATGGGTAAAATACTAGCACAACCCTCAATATAACATTATCTCACCCCTCAGACCATTTCCTTCCTTTATTCATTCACCAAATATATAAAATATACTAATGACTGTTAGGCATTAGTCTCAGACTGGGGAAGAAAGCAGCAGTGATTAGACAGGAACTGCCTGGTTTTAATGAAGCTTACCTTTCAGTCAGATGAATCAGGCAAAAATAAGAAAACAAGCTAATTAACCAGGTAATTAAGATAATGAAAATAAAGATATGAAACAGGGCCAGGTCATAGAAAAGAGGTGACATTTGAACTAAGTTCGGGATTCCCAAGGAAGACCAACCATGCTAAAACCTGAGAAAGGATGGAGTGTCTCGGGCTGAAGGAAGCTGCCACAAAGGCCCTGGACAGCTCTGGACAGAGAGAGGGGTCAGAGATGAGGTCTGGCAAGGGCAAGATGAGGCACTTGCATCTTATTCCAAATACAAGTAGCAAGCGGCAAGTCACCAAACTGTTCCGAGAAGGAGAAAAACTGACGTGGTGTATGTTATTGAAAACTCATCCGGCCTCTGCATGGAGAACATAAAACAGGGTGTTGGAGGAAGCTAGGAGTCCAGCTGGGAAAGTAGCTCCCAATTAGCAGGTGCTCAAGAGATATCGGATGCCACCTAGTCCTTATTATCAGAAAGTGTCATATCATACAGACAGCTAAATTGTCATGTGTATCAAACATGTGATAAAAAAAAGCTTTCGATATTATTACCACATGAAATTGTCAGTTTTTGAACAAAATTTGAATAGACTGTTTTCCCTTTTTTCTCCTCTACAGAGTAAGGGTTGACAAGCCATGGCCCATGGGTGGTCTGCTGCCTATTTTTATCTGTCCCAGGAACCAAGAATGATTTTTATGTGTTTTTTTTTTTTATACTACCTTGTTTTATTTTCTACACAGAACTGGGTAAATCATTGAAGGGAAAAAAAGAATATTTTGTAACCCATGAAAATTATACGAAATCAGGTTTTGGTATCTACAAATAAAGTTTTATTTGAACACAGTGATGCCCATTCCTTTACCTGCTGTCTGTGGCTGCTTTCATGACACACCACAGGAATGCAGCAGAGATGGAGGGCTCTAAAATATTTACAGTCTGACCCTTTACAGAAAAAGGTGGGGCAGCCCTGCCATCACGAATGACACTGGGTTCATTTTGGGGGTTTTTCATCTCCCTCTGTGTGGAGTAAAGACCCTTCCTTAAACACCCTCTGCCACTGTCTGCTACATCCACAGCCCATGTCTCCTGTCATGGGTGTTGCTCACCAACAGGAAGCCCCCTGTTCTCCTGGCTAGAGTATCATTTCCCAGGCTCATTTTTGAGCAATGGGTAAGGATTCTCTGGGATGTGGGTGGACAGTCTCTGCTCACCCAGTGGGAAATGATAATAGAATGACCACCCCATCCCCGGGGCATCACAGAATGGAAGGAGGGGAGCAGCTCCAAACCTCCCACCCTCCCTCCAAACGCCCCGAGCCTGGTTGTGCCCTACGGATGAGAGAATCCAACTCACTTCCATGTTTCCATGTTACCAAGCAACCCCACTTGAGGCAGACATGATTCATTACTGAGTTTGTTTAATCAATATTTATTCAGCACCCACGAGGTGCTGAATATAGAACAGCACTTCCCAGACAAGTGAGGCCAACAAGAAAAACAAAAGCCCTGTATTTAAGGAGTGTGTGCCCTAATAGGGATGAAAAATAAAGTCGATTAAGAATCCTGGCTTCTTATGGTTAAGACATATCAAGAAACAGGGGCTTCAACTGCCATTTGATACACCTTAAGGGAGATTATTTTTTACCAAGACAGGATTCCTGCAGTGTTTCTCCCTATTCACCCTGCTGACCCAAACCACCACATCTTTTTTTGCCTAGATCCCCAAAAGTAGCCTTTAACCAGTCTTCTTGCTTCCTTCTTTGCCCTCATTTAAAAGAAACTTTAGAAATACAAATCAGACAATGAATGCTACAGCTCTAGTTAAAACTTTTCAGTGGTTGCCCATTGTCTTTGGTGTCAAAACCAGCTTCTTGCCATTGTCCCCATCACCTGGTTCTGCATGACCTCAGAGCCTTTATCTCCTTGCCCTGTTTCTCTTGGTCATTGCATGGATACCTAACATTCTCTCTGGTTCCCTGAATTTGCCAAGCTCGTCGCCTCTGTCAGGACCAGTCTGCTCTCTTGCACAACAGGTCCCTGTTTTTCATTCATAATTCAGTTCAAATGCTCCCTCTCCAAAGAAGCATCCATGACTCCAACCATGCTGTGTCCCTCTATGACCCCACCCTGTTTTCTTCTCTTTCTAGCCCTGTCACTACCTAGAAAGACCTCAGTTTGCTTTTTCTCTCCTCTGTCACTCGTTCTTCACCATGAGGGTGTACCCTTGAGCAGGGCGGGGATGTGTTCCGTTTTGATCATTGGGAGGCCCCCCCAGACACTAGAGTGGCACTTGGCACAAGGCAGGTGGAAAAATGAACACTTATTTCCTGAATTATCTTTCAGAAACATGTAGGTTATTATTTTAGAACATAACTTTAATCCTTTGAGTACCTTTAGGAATGAAAAGTCCATTCCAAAGTGAAATTTAAGTATAAAGAGAATGAAGTAATTGGTTTTGCTTGATGAGGAGGAAAGTGATCATTAATACGATACTTTCCTCTTTGACACAACCCAACATACCACCTTAAGAAAACAGCACTAATAAAAAAAAGAAATAAATAATTTAAAATTTTTTAAAAATTTAAAAATTTAAAAATAGGAAACAGCACTAAGATCACGATCCCCCTTCTCCAGAAGCTCATTCAGCTGTTCTGGCTAAGGAGCTCAACAAAGACTGATTTCCTCTCTGTAATCCTTAATGTACCTGCTTACTGTTACTAGACATGGGAGAAATCACTTTGCATCTGTATTTCAAGTACCCAACGCAACGTCAGGCTTGTGGGCTTTCAGTGAAGATTATGGAACATTGAGTTACAATCGTCTTCTTCCTGGTTAAGGAGCTGGGGTGGAAGCATTTTCCGTTGTCTTGGCACATCCAGTGCATGGGTCCTGGGAGCAGGCAGTACCATCTTCGGGACCACTTGCATCATAATGAATCCCTAAGAATAAGGAGTCTAGATGCAATTCTTAACTCATTCATTTCTAAAACGTGTGCTACTTCACTCATTGTATTTGCAACTCTTGCTTTTCTCATCTTTCTTTTTGAAGCAGTTAGAAATAGAAACTTAGGACAAAAAAGTAAGGAACTTAGTCACCAAATTGTGGCTTCATAAAATAGGCAAGGAGAGTAAGGAAGGAAAAACAAGAACTAAAGAACAGTTTCAAGGACACACTGAATCATAGTGTTGAGTGGTTCAGTTTGAGAAGAGACTGATTAAAAAAAAAACCAGCAGAACAAAAAATAAGAAAGCCAGAAATGAGTTTCCTGCTGAATAACAGATACAGAAAGCCTGACGTGGAATCACCACTGGACTTACAAAACCTTAAATAAGAAAGTTCAGAGGTCTGCCAGCTAGCACACTGCGGAAGACCACCCAATCACCTGCATTTCAAGCTGGACTGTGCCAGCAAAACTGCTCTATTTCAACTCAGCTCTATGGCTTACCTTCTGTGAGTTAAGCTGCATATATCAACGGCACCAGTATGAACAAGAAGCGGTGCTTACACGTGAAAGGTTATGCTTTTGACACCAGGCAGTGCCATTTTCCAAAGTCAAAAGTCCATGTTGCTTATGGGAAATGGCCTGCCTGAAGAGTTACACAATCTTCTCAAATCCCCTCTTCATCTCAGTCATTCAGAATTAGTGTCTCCGGGTTCCCCAGTGTATCCTGCAGTTTTCATTGGCTCATTATTATTACTGAGTGGATCGTGAATTCTTAACATACCACTGGCTTGTTCTTTCCACAGTATGTTTTTAGCTATAAAAAGCAACTGGTATATGGGGACTTCCAGACTCAACTGCGTGGGTCATTTTGGTGAGAGGAAGCAGAAAGACCTCAATATCTTTTAAATTGAAAAGCAGAAAGGTTCTGAGTCATTTGTGTTTTGGTTTTTTTTTGTTTGTTTGTTTGTTTGTTTCTTCTTCTTGCTTTACCTAACATTTTATAGAACTCTCAACCTCTTTTTAGTCCTTGGCTTCTGAGCCTGAAAAGTAGGCTTTAAGTGGCCCACAGTGTTCATGCAAGAACATTGTAATTGCAATTTAAAAGCTAAGTGATAGTCTTTGTCAAACTAGGTTATTTCTAAGTTCTAATATTCCTCTCGTTTAAGCTAATGAGGCTGAGATTTGCAAAGGCTCTTGTTCAAGGATGTGGAGTATCTGTGAGGACAGAAATCAAACACGAGTACCTTGACTTGCTATTTGCGTTTCTGTCTACACAGCATGCTTATGGTCAGCTGCTTCTTAGAAAAATAAGATGTACAATTAGGGGGAATATTAACTCCTTGAATCCCACAATCGATACCATCAGAAAATTGATATGGTAGTGAAGAATTCTAGAGTGCTTATTTCAGTTGAGTAAGAATATGTGGGGACTTCTCTGGGCTTGATCGAACTAGGAACATAGAGACACAAAAAGTGTACATAAAGGCCGGTACATAAATATTCATAGCAGCATTATTTGTAAGAGACCAACAGTGCAAATGTCCATCAAATGATGAATGAATAAATATAATGTGGTCTATCCACATGATGGAATATTATTCAGTCATAAAAAGAATGAAATACTGATTCATACTACAACATGGACGAAACCTGAAACCACTATGCTAAACTCAAGAAGCCAGTCACAGAAGACCACATATGGTATGATCCCAACTGAAATGTCCAGAATAGGCAAATCCATAGATAGGAAGTCAGCAGTTGCCAAAGCCTCAGAAGAAAGAAGAACAGGAAGTAACTGCTAGTAAATATGGAGTTTCTTTTGGGCATGATGAAAATATTCTAAAGTCAAAAAATGATGATGGTTGCACTACCCTGTGAATATATATAAAACCACTGAATTCTACACTTTAAAAGGGTGAACTTTATGGCATGTCAATTGTGTCCTAATAGCACTGTTATTTTTTAAGAAGGGATTTTTCTAGGCATTAAGATAAGGGTAATATAGATGGTCAGAGATAGGGTGCAAAAAAATCATAATACACGTCTATATTCAAGTACTTCATTCTTTAAAAGGAATAAAGAAGTATACCAAAGAAACAAGAACATGGGAAAACATTTCATTTATTGTTATCTTTTATTCCCAAAGAGGATCTAATGTGGCTTCCTTATATACCAGCAATGCATACACTGAATTAATTATACACACACACTGAATTAATCACTAGCAGAGCTTTTGGATCTAAAATATTCCAGAGTGAAGCTGCAGACTTCATGTATGATACAGACAGTACAGTTCACAGTTCAGAGAAGAGAAAATGTACGTTGGATGAATTAGAAAAGATTTTCAAAAGGAGCTGGTACCTATACTAAGCCTGAGGTTAGGAAAGAACAGGGAAAGGCAAGAACTTTTCTGAGAGGAGGAGGAGCATGGGTAAGGCTCGTGCAGGAATGAGCCCAGCGTGGAAGAAGGAATGTGAGCAGCCATATGGAAAGATGTGGGGCAGGCTGGATGTAAGCGGGTTGGCTGGTGTCTTAGGCCATTGCTCGTCACGGGGCCATGTCCACAGGCCTCACACCGAGCAGGCTTCTTCTCTGTGCCTCCCTGGAAAGTGAGCTAAGACCACAGCCTCTGAGCACTTGCCAAGGGAAGGTGCAATAAGTATATTGTTGGAGCACTGTGCTCTATGAATGTTCACATTTCCCCATATGTAAAATGTATCCTCTTTAGAGGAGGCGAGACACATTTTGAAGCCTAGAAAATGAATCACAAAAAAAAAAAAAAATGAAATGACTTGCTCAGTGGTTTACCAATCCAAGAGTAAAAAACCTTAAACCACGTCCCCGAACTTCCCTACTTATATTCTTATTTTATTTTACTTTATTTTACTTATTTATTTGAGAGAGAAAGAGAGAGAGCAGGGTGGAGGGGCAGAGGGGAGAGAGTCTTAAACAGACTTCGCACTGAGCGTGGAGCCCAACATGGGGCTCCACACAGGGCTGATCTCACAACCCTGGGATCATGACCTGAGCCGAAATCAAGAGTCAGACAATTAGCCAACTGTGCCACCCAGGTGCCCCCTACTTATCTTCTTAAATACTGTGATAGATAAGTCCCAGTGCTTGACTTGGATGGATGATGACAACTGTCCAATTATGGTCAACTGCTCAATTTTTGTGCATTTCCTGTACACTTTAAGTTCAGCAAAACAAGAAGGACCTTCCGCTTAAAGCACAGTGAATAAGTTAACAGAGATAAAAGATACAGCATAGGGAATATAATCAATGGTATTGTAATAGTGTGGTATGGTGACAAATGGTAGCTATGGTGAGCATAGCATAACATATAGAGTTGTCAAATCACTATATTATACGCCTGAAACTAATGTGACATTATGCATCAACTACCTCAAATTTAAAAAAAATAATAATAAATGAATGAATGCATAAAGAGGAAATTATTGAGAGGGTAAGCACAACGAAGGTATTAAAGTGATATTCTCGTGTACTTAAAAAAATAAAACAAAATCACAACAGTACTCTTCGGAATGTGATAAAAAGTGTTTTTCAAGCAATTAATACAGTGTAAAGTGTCTACTCTACTAGAATATAAGGCCACATCAGTGTCTTAACCTGAAAAATTTGGTGAAGACCACTTTTAAACACATGCTTAGGTTGGAATTGATCCACAAAATATTTGTTAATAGTCTTAACTATAAGGCTTGTTGAATTCTCCAGCTTCAGACTGATTGATGACTATAAACGCCATCATTTTTGTCCTTCTTTTTAAGCAGTTGAGATCTACAGTACTGTCAAAGGAGGCTTTTGCTCAGCCCCGGGGATAGGAAAAGCAGCCCTTTTCTTAAGACTTCGACCAGTGGCCTTTGGCCAATTGAGAAATGGCCGTGATGTGCTTGGAATGAAGTCTTCTGTGGTCACTTCAGCCAGCAGAATGGTGGCTGTGTCAAAGCCACAGAGACTACCCACAAAAGGGTGGAAGGAACCAGAAAGTGACAGGGCAGTAGTTGAAGATGTCTGAGTATCATGGACCTGAAATTGCAAACACAGGCCTGCATGGTTCGTTTCATAAATAGAATGACAGTTTTTATTTCCAAATGCCTAATCTCTGGACAGTAGGCCCCTTATAAAATTCTACCCCCTAAAGAGGAGCTTGGCCGAGTTCCAGTGCTGTCTCGGATCCGTTTCATGCAACTGAGCTCTACTAATTGTCGACCAGAAGGTTTGTAAAAGAGAACAGGAAGTCTGCTGTGGCCAAGGCAATTTCTAGTGGTCTGAAAGCATCAAATTCTCAGAAAAGAAGTTCTTCGTAACCATATTAATACCCGTAACAAATATGACTGACTGCATACTTCTCTTCTTATTTGATCAATTTATCTTTGCTTCAGTGGAGACACATTGAAGAAAGAAAACATGAGTGGAAGGGTCACAATTCTTAAAGTTGAAACTTTATGGAGGCCTTCTGCTTTTTCAGCCAAATTCTCCAGTAGCACAGCAAAATACAACTGAGATCAGTAGCATGTCATAGGCATTCATTATACATGTATGCCTTTTCTTGTGCCTTGTGTATTATGTGCAAATGGGAAATAATGCAACTTGTAAAATAATGTTTTAGATTTATCACATGGTTACATGAGGGTGATTCAGACTCAGTTGTCTTATTTTAAGAGTCAACATCATTTCATAACCAGAGGTCACCAGGAATCACCCCTAGCCATTATACACGTGGTTATACACACAATTCGTTTTTATAAGCTCCAACCTGAATGAATTTCCAATCTCATACATTGCATATGTATTATGCATTTGGGGCTCTAATTTTACTGTATGACATTCATGAATCAAGTGGCTATGTGATTATTATTACTGGAAACCTGAGTCCAGATACCGGAAGCTTACCATTAAGGAAAAAAAAAATTTCTTAAACCAACTCAGTCTTCAACTGATGGTATTATACCACAGAGCCATGATCTTAGTGGAGCACTAGGTATAGCTACTGAAGAAGTTTACATTTGAGTCATGCTACTCTACTCTCCATCAGACGTAGAGTACTTTAGAGCAACTATTATTTTTTAAAAGCAAGGAAACAATAGGAGACTGCACAGGATAATGAGAAAGAGGAATGATATTTTTATATAAAAATGTATTATAAAATAATGGCTGAAATATATAAAACTGTTTTAATAAGAAAAAATCCCTAATCTTGCCAGTAGATTATAATATGTGATGTTCCCTGGAAACACCAAGCAGGTTTACACTGTGTATCTGAGAATTATCTATCCAGACAGGAAACAAATTCTCCCCAGATAATTGAAATCCAAGAAGAATCTCCAAAACTCAATTTTAGCATGGATTTTAATCTTTTACTTCACACTTTCAATAGAGTTTATAACTGTTCATCTTCTAACAGAGTGTACAACATAAAAGAAGCAAGTTGAAAGAGGCAATTCAAAAGGAATCAAAAATGTAAAATCTAAATAATATGTCCTAAATTGGTCCTATCATACTTGACGTAGGTGTATCTACACTTGACTTGCATTGATAGCCATGGCCTTGTAGCACTTCCAGACTGTGTTCACAGAACTGCAGTGAAATCCACGGATCAAGGGAACTCAGTCTACCGCTGCGTTTTAGGATGGGCATTGATTTTTATCATATGATGTATCTATACATCCAAATGACATATCTAGAACTTAGTTTTCTCATTATTTTTATACATACGTATGATGTATCTAGAACTTAGTTTTCTCATTATGTTTTATCCTCTGATTTTGTCAGATTCACATGACATTCTTCCTCTTTCACAGTATCTAAACCCCATGCTCCAAAATATGCACATGCAGGCGCACACATGTGCGCGCACGCACACACACACACACGTGCTCACACATACCACACACACACTTACACTACACATACTTACACACACACCATCGTGCATCATCACATACCCACGCACACATACTCACAGACACTCCTGCAATACACCTAATCATGTATGCTTATGCAGACACACACACACACACACGCACGCACGCATAGAACCCACATATCCATACTCACACACACTCAACACACTTAACAAATATTTAAATACCCAACTAGACACTGAGGTTATAGTAGGGAACGAAAGAGACCCAGGTTCTTGCCTCAGGGAGCTTATATCAAGAGTGAAGCAAAAAGGCAATTTGAAGAAAACATGAGTCTCGAACTGAAAGAAAAAGTCTGATGCTGCTGTTGGTGGTGATCTTGTCCCAGCTCTGTGACCTCAGAAGACCAAATGCCCTCAGCCCCTTCCCTATCCATCTTCTCCAAAACTTAGAAGGGGTTTTGAGATTCTCATCTATTTCCTTAATTAGTCGAGAAAAAATGTCCTTCATCTAGAACAATTCAAATGAACTTTAGTTTGTGCTTTAGAAACTCTGATGAATCATTTGTGGATTTGGGGATATGCAAAGGAAAAGACCCCAAATGTTGGTGCCATGTATGTTAACGGACTCATCACCCCAGGGCCCCTGGAGCCACCAAGTAGTACAGATTAAGAAAGCTGGGGGCTGGTGAGGGAAAGCTACCGTTTTTAGGGTGTCCCACACTCCCCCCAGCTTGATGGAACTGAAGACTCTATGTCAAATAAGAAACAATCTATGAAATTCTGTTTTAGATGTTTTATTTTAAGATCTTTTATACTTTTAACTTACATCTATTCATTTAACGCAGAGTTGTTTGTTGAGCACTGAAGTTGAAAACATTTTGTTTATTTTAACAGAAGTAATGACACCAAAAGCGTAAGTTATTTTTTTCTTCAAGATCCAGGTTTACTGAACTCCTTTGCTTTCCTCCCACCCCTAAAATTGTGGCTGTGCACACACACACACACGCACGCACGCACACACACACACACATACACTCAGAGCTTCTAAAAAGGATTAACTTTACCTTGTGGATCTTCAAGAAATTATTTACAATATGATTAAAATCATGATGCTTTTGTAAGTTTTCTCCTTCACCTCAAATTTATTTTAGGAGCACAATAACAAAAAATAGAATAGAAGTAAGCTAGTCTAAACATATAGATGGCCCAAGTGTTGTCTTCTGCAGCGAAATAAAACAGCCTCAGATGATGAACTTCACTGATGGAGAGTAACATTGGTGAGCTGTCAAGAGAGTTGGCTCTTCTCTCCTAGAGAATGAAAGTTTCTCTGTCTTCTTTTACTGTTAGATGCTAAGATCTAAGGCATTTTTTTTTTTTTTTTTGGTATGGTGGGCTGCTCAATGCTTCTAAGTTGAAGAACATAATTTCTTTTTATCGTTCTTCCCAGACGGCCACGGTGTCTTGGGATATCCGGACATTGTACTCCACGGTACCTGAAGATGCAGAGCACAAAGCAGAAAATTTACTGGTGAAAGAGGTAAATGTGTGCTTCTAGTCCTTTATAAAGTTTTGTTTTCCCCTGGTGGTGCTCAATACAACTTCCTATTACTATTGTCTTCCTCTATTTTTCAGTAGAGAATTCCAGATGCTATGATTGATTGATGTCTTTCAGCAGGCATCACCTGTAGATTCTTTGCATTTTCCTGCTAATCAATTTTTCATTATCTGGTGACTCTTCAGGTTTTGGACTTTCTTTGCTTTTGCTTTTACATCCCTTAAAATCCTCACATTGAGGAGCATTTCTGTGTTCTTAATGGAAAGATTTGATTTTATTTTGTTTACCTAGACTGAGTTGTTGGCAAGGCCATAGGATGGGAGAATTTTGGATAACAGAGTTTCTATTTTAAGAGATAAATTTTCGGGGCGCCTGGGTGGCTCAGTCAGCCAAGTGTCTGCCTTTGGCTCAGGTCATGATCCCGGGGTCCTGGGATCAAGCCCCGCTTTGGGCTCCCTGCTTCTCCCTCTCCCTTGTCCCCTGCTCTTACTCTTTCTCGCTATTTCTCTCTCTGTCTCTCTCCTTCACAAATAAATCAATAAAATCTTTAGAAAAAGAGAGAGAGATACATTTTTTCAGTACTAACTATGAAAATAGTTCATGGTAAATCCCTGCAGCTATGATAAAAATCTGTTATTCTAGAATTTGCTTGCATTCATATGGTAAAGAGAGACCTACAAAACTGCTGCTTCTTCTAACCAAACCTAGGATGCTTTAGGGCAGCTACTTAGAAGATGCTTCTGGAGTGAATAAATGAAGCTAGTCCTTCCTTTACAGAAAATGCAGTGGGAAAATTCAGCACAGGTCAATCAAACTGAATCCTGAGAGAAAATGGTGTATCCCATTTAGGATTTAATTAAAGCTACATTCCATAGCAAAACCCTTTCTTAGCTCTTAAACACATGTGCATGAATGTAAGCTAGCTTTATTAGCATGCGTATTAATATCAATCTGTATTAATCATACATGCTTTATATTATACACTTCAGTCCAAGTCTTTTGCCATTAATTTACGGGTCTTTTTTTTTCCAATTCAGTATTTTTTCCCCAAAGTTCACATTAACTTACTGCCTTCTAAGGAGTTAAAAAAAAGGAAAAAGTACAGGTCCAGATAACATCAGGATATCTGGGTGTACTATTTTCATATTTACTGATAAAAGTAATAAATGTGACATCAGCACCATAATATTTTGTTTACAGTCACCTTAGAGGAAGTTTTCATATCTGGTAGGGCATCACAGTTTAAAAAAGAGTTGGCAAATCATTTTTTACACAAAAAATATCAGAACCGGTGAGACAAGGTCTGCAAAAGTTCTTACGTAAATATGTAAATAGGTGTTAACTTAGGTAAGGATTTGAAACGTTTATGATATTGAATTCATAACTGGGACTATTTAACCAGTTCTTCCTGAGTTTTTTTTCCCTGAAATACTGCACTTTTATATAAAGGTCTTTAACTTGTTGTTAAATTTATTTCTTTATAGTTTATAAATTTATTTCTTTGTAGTACTTTATACTTTTGTTGCAAATGTGAGAATTTTTTTAAAGATTTTATTTATTTATTTGAGATAGGGAAAGCACCGCATGAGAGAAAGAGAGATCATGAGCAGGGTGGAAGGGTAGAGGAAGAAGCAGACCCCCCCATTGAGCAGGGACCCCGATGCAGGACCCTATCCCAGGGCCTGAGATCATGACCTGAGCCAAAGGCAGACATTTAACCGACTGAGCCACCCAGGCACCCGCAAATGCGAGAATTTTTTTAAAACAAATTATTTTTCTTACTGTTCATTGCTGATATTTTTGAAAATATATTGACTTTTGAATATGTATACTAGCTCACTAAACTTCCTTATCCAAATAGTTCTTTTGTAATGTTAATTTTTGTTTTCCTTTTTACTTTATTTTTTTGCAGTTAGAGAGACACCACTTATGGTTCTTATTTGATTTTTAAGTATGTATCATATCATCTGCAAACAATTAAAATTTTCTTTGTTCCTGCCTTGTTTTATTATCTGATATCTCTGAAACGGTGTTGAATTATAATGCTCATATTGGACATCCTGTCTTAATTTTTATTTTAGAGGAAGGCCTTTAGCATCTTTGATGTTTTATGAAATTTGGTGTTATGACAGTTTCTGGCATAAAAGAAATGTCTAAGAAGGATCTTCCTTGGTCCCTTTAAGTGCTTCTAAAGATTGGCTACCCTATGGTATGAAATCCATATGCAGTCTTTTGGTATAATAGCTTTACCACTTGAATTCAGCTCAGGAATAAAATTAACAGGTTTCTGTCCTGTGGACCTATATTTGTATTTCTGGTGTAAACTTCCTTGTTCCAATTGTATTATTACCTTAACACTCTACTCCATTCGAATCGCTAATATTTTATTTCATACTTTTGAATTTATATTCCTGAGTGAAATTGGCTCTAGTTTTCTTCCTCACTTTGGTATTAGACAAGTGCTAGCTCTAAAAAATTGTGACACTCTCCAGATTTTTCTATCTTCTGGAATAAGAAAATAAGTGAAGTGAAACAGAGTATCTAGAAATATATCCAAGTAAATATGGCTACTTAATAAATGACAAACATGGCATTTCAAATTCTCAGATATCTCTCAAGGGTAGGTAATTTCAAAAATACCACTTGGTTATTCATTCTGTATGAAAATAAAGTTCTATCTCACATTAAGACAAAAATCAATTTCAGGTCAATAAAAACAATTTTAATTTTAAAAACAAAAAGATTAAAACTATAGGAGAACATTTTTAATCAGAAATTTAAGGGAAATGGACAGATTTAAGCAACTAAAAATCTTTTATATGATGAAGGGTGCCATAAATAAAACCAAAAGAAAATATTTAATCAGAGCATTTATTTGCAACTTATTATATCTTTTTGCCACACATACACATACTCTTAATTTTCAAAATCCTACAAATTAACAAGAAGAAGATAAATAACCCAAGAAAATATGAGCAAAAGACAGGAGCAGACAGTTCAAAAAGAGGAAATGCAGTTGGCCAAGGGGCACACAAAGTTGCCAACATTTACTTAGAGTCAGGAAAATATAAATTAAAACAAAAATTATGTATAATACTTGTATGAAGAATTTTAAGATGAATATTATTTAGTGACAGTGGGAATATAGGAAATAAACATTATCACACAGTGTTGGTAATATGTGCATGTCTATAACCTTTTGAAATGTAATTCCAGTGTATCTTTTAAGTAGTACATATAAATGTGTAACATGCGTATTATTGAAAAAAACACTAGAGCATAAAAATATAATTACAAGCATGAGTATTGCCACACTGAACAATTTGTAATATCACTTGATAAGGGTGGAGTTGAATAAACTTTGGCACATTTGTATTTTATAATAATATATAACCAATAAAAATGACATATTTAAATGTATTAACAGGGATGCCCATGATACGTTGTTAAGAGAAAGAAGTAAGTTGCATAATATATAGTATGTTAGCTTGAAGGTATAACACCTATAAATATATACACAAATATGGTTTATTTATATAAGGCTAGAAAAGTATTAAAATCTGTATAATAAACTTATAACATTGGTGATGTCACAAGTTTGGGATTGAAAGGGGAAGGGAGACATTGGTGTTCAGTTTATATGTTCCGTATTGTTGTGTTACAAATGTATTTTTGTAATTAAAAAAATGTTTTGGAAAAAATTAGTTCGAATATATCTTAAAATGCTGCCAGCATTGGAAGAAACCCAAGTCTCTCTCCTAAAATTTTCTTTAAAGTTAAAATCTAACTTTATTCTTTGAGTCATTAGTTAGTTGCCTTAAAGATTACATCAAATTCTTTTATTATTATTATTATTTTACTTTGATAATGAAAATATCATACAGAATGATCAGAATCCCCCGTGTATTTTGCTTATGATTCCACCTGCTGGGCTTCTCTGTCCCTCACAGAAGCCAATTAAATTCATCCCTTACAGTCCATTCATAACCACTTGTAATAGAACCACTATGGATTTATAAACATTTCCACAATTTTAGGGACTTTTCATTTCATGGTCTTTTTACCTCCTTCTGTGTGCGTTGGGTATTTGTCTATTTCTAGGTTTTCAGCAGTCTGCTTTAGGCTGCGAAAAATAGCTCTCACATGAACCAAGTGTTCTTAGCTGTCTTAACTGTTGGTCTCTGGTACCTGAGGCTCTGAGACCTTGGATTTGGTGGCCAGCCTGCTGCAGCCCTTGGCTCTTCACACCTGCTTGTTCTAGTATCTGGCATGCCTTCACGGTGGGGCCAGTCAGCTCAAATCCTAAATCTCAGGATGGGTTCAGAAACCCCACCCCCAATCCCTGGATCCAACCACAGTGTCAAGTTTAGCTACTTTCCCAGGGGAAGGGCAACCTAAAAAGCAGACCAGTACAACACTGGAGACATGTAAAGATATTCTAAGGTTCCTAGAGACCTTTAGTTTTGTTGTTGCTTTCCTGAACTTCTGTACCACGACTTCCAATGGCCAGATTGACCCCTGTATTTCCATAGTTTTTTGAGAACGTCAACTTCGGGGGAGAAGAGATTGACCACAAAATTTGCTTTTGTCTTGTTATTTCTTCTGGGGCAAAATTTCTCCCCTTTACCCTTGTTCCTGCCTTTCAATTGCTTGCAGCCTGGGGTTATTCCTGCTTTTCTCACTTCCACCCTTGGCTTCTCCTCTGTCCTAAGAACTGCTCCAAGGAGAAGTCAAGTACAGTGTCTTTTACCTTCGATCCCAGGTATCTGCCCAAAATTTTATGTTGCAAGTCTCAGGACAGAGCGTGTCTGGGCAACATGAATGAACCTTATGCTTTTCTCAACTGCGTGGATCTAAAGTAGAAAAAGGAAAAGAAAAGAAAGAAGAGGAAGCCTGGGAAGAAATTACTTTCTTCCCTGCTAATTTTTCTGTATCACTAGCTGTGAAAACTGCCAGTTTGCTTGGTTTTAAGGATGGGAATAAAGGGAAGCCTGTACTTACAGGATAGGAAGAAAAAAAAAACCCAGTTACAAATATCACATGATAATAATAGAACATGAATAGTCAAGCCTGGAGAGAGCAGATAAAAATAAAGGGTCACCAGAGAGCTGGGTTAAGACTGAGAAATGATCCCAGAGAATTATGCTGGCCAGAAGTCTCGACCCCAATAGGTAACAGCAGCTAACCTTTATCGACGACTTTCTTTGTGCCAGATACACTTCTAAGGCCTGTACTTGCAGTGATTATAAACATATGTTGCTGCAGCAGCAATTTGTAATGACGAGGAAACTTTTATTGAAAGATTAAGCGAGTATTCAGCATCACACAGCTGGGACAGATCCAGCGTCCCCACCCTTGCTGTGCAATCACAGTGGCCTCCGGCCTCTTAACCATGATGCTAAGTGCCCAGAAGATGCTTTACTACAAGCTGTCCTCCGGAAGGACTACGGCCCTCAGTCTCCTCCCTGACAATCCCACTCATTTTGGCCTGGTAACTCTGATGCATATAGTTAATGACCCACACTTTGAGAAACATTGCTGGGTTTTGAAACCAGATTAAGCCAGCACTGAAATGAATTCATTGACGTTTTGCAGAAACACGTGTTTCCCTTACAGCCTCTGCATCATTGCATTAAGCAACCTTTGTGGTCCTCTCTGCAATAAGTGCCCTGTAGCTCCCCACGGGGTGGCGAGGACAAATACCGTGGTTGCTAAGCAGTAAACTGGCATGAATCCAATTTAAACACATCCAGTTCAATACTGATTTTGAATCATCTCTCACTTCACTCCACCTTGACAATTCTCAGCTCCTTTTGAAAGGCAGCGAGCTTTCTTTTCTTTTTTTTAATCTGGAATGACTTCATATTTTTAATAGGAGTTTAAATAAAATGAACAGTCTGTCCCTTTTCTGTTTTATCTGTTATTAATTCTCTTCCCTGTCGATTCACTATGTCTAAATATTCCCCGCACAAGAGTATAGGTTTATTTCACTAAAGCACTTCACAAAGTTATGATAAATTATCATCAAGCCATCATTGAGCAACATAGTACATATCCGTATATTTTTTAGCACTCTGTGTAATAGGTCTTACTACCTCACTTTACAGCCTAGAAAACAGGTTCTGAATGATTGATTAACTTGTCCCACTTCACTCAGAGTCGTAATTAAGGCCCTGGTCTCTCTGACCCCCATGCTCCATGTCTTTACCAACTTGGCTACCTCTGACCCTTTGAGAAATTCCTTTAAACCATGCATTTAAAAGCCTGATCTGATGAGGGTATTTCCACTGTTCACAAGGGAATATGTCCTTCACATTTAACTTTTTCTGCCTCCGTTTCTTTATCTTTAAATAAGCACATTAATAGTTCTAATACTGTGTTCTAAAAATAAATACAGAAATGATATGAAAACACTTGGAGAATAACAACTGGGGAGCAGCATCTTTATCTGATTCTCCTAAGTGCCTTAAAATCAACATCTATAAACATAAAAAAAACAAAACACTTCTGTGATAAAGCAAGCACCACCCCTCCCACTGAGGGTTGGGGGAGCAATTAAAGAGATCTATAAACAGGATGCAGACTTCTTAAGCAAAACTTCTATAGCGAAGTTTTCATTTTAATATACACAACAGAATAATATAAAGCCAGTAGCTCAGAACACTAATTAAAACTAAGCTCTCGGTTAGGTCTCTCTTAACAAAGAGAATGAAAGCGGGCAATTGAGAATTGAGATACTGTGACCCAACAGGGAGCAAGGGTCTAGGGACCACCTCACCCGAATGCCTGAGAGAAATACTGACAAAATACTAAGGTATAGCAAGTTACTCTGCCAACAAAGCCCTCTCCAATTTCTGGAAACCCATCTGCTGCAGGAGTAGAATAATGATGAAGTAAGAAGTAAATCATGAATTCAAGAATGCAAGCCTCACTTCGGTCAAGACATAAAACACTTGGGGATGTTAAGAGTCATAAAAACATGAAAAGAATAGAAGCAAAAAAAATTAATATTAAAAAAATAAAGAATAGAAGCAAATATCTACTTACTTTTTTTTAAAGTTTAGAGCCCAGTGCGGGGCTTGAACTTGCAACCTTGAGATCAAGACCTGAGCTGAGATCGAGTCAGATGCTTAATGGACTGAGCCACCCAGATGCCCCTACATTTACTTCTATATATGAATACACACACACACACACACACACACACACACACACACACACACACACAGATTATGTACTATCCTCATACAGATAGTATTAGGTTGTTAGGGCAAGGAAAAGTTTAGATTGTAAGCAGGTTCTAGACCAGAAATACTGGCTTCTCTAGGGGAAAAAAAATAATGAAATAAGACCCAAGACTGAACAGGAAGTACAAATCAAACTCAATGCAGAAATCTCTAGGCTTTGGTAGAAAATCCACACTAAAAACCAACAGAACAAATGGTTGAGATCAGAGTAGACACCAATTTCACAGACGCACAGAATGTTCTGCAGAAAGCCAGGTCTGCAGGATGTCCACAGGACACACACACACACACACACACACACACACACTCAGTCTTTAACTTGCTAATATCCATGGAGATTATCTCAGAAGAGAATATGACATGTAGTATTTCCCATATTTATTTTACCATGAAGAAATTCTGTCCATTTTCCCCACATCTCTTGAAAACCATCTGAGAAATTCCGATGTGAATCTGAGGGAAGGAGATCATCAGAAACTAGGAACACAGTACAGCTCAAGTGAAACAGAATCTATTAGGTGAAAGGGCGCCTGAGTCGCTCAGTAGGTTAAGCGTCTGCCTTCGGCTCAGGTCCTGATCTCAGGGTCCTGGGATCGAGCTCTGCATCCAGGTCCCTGCTCAGCGGGGAGTCTGCTTCTCCTTCTCTCTCCACCTCTCCTCCCGCTGATATTCTCTCTCTCTCTCATAAATAAATAAAATCTTTTTTAAAAATCTTTAAAAATATAATCTATTAGGGGTGCCTCGGTGGCTCAGTCGTTAAGCGTCTGCCTTTGGCTCAGGTCATGATCCCAGAATCCTGGGATGGAGCCCCGCATCAGACTCCCTGCTCAGTGGTAAGCCTGCTTCTCTCTCTCCCACTCCCCCTGCTTGTGTTCCCTCTCTCACTGTCTCTCTCTCTCTCTGTCAAATAAACAAATAAAATCTTTAAAAAAATAATCTATTAGATGAAACTTGACATGCATTTCATTAAGGCGGATGGTGGTGAAGAGAAAAGGAATACTACAGCTCCCAAAAGATCGAATAAATTATTTCTTTCTTTTCATGGGCAAACCTCTTACCATTTGTATCAAAATTGTCTATCTTTGTCCAGAGGGTAAACCTCTCGGAATACTGGGACACAACCCCAGATACACCCCATGTTTCAGTTGTTCTATGGACTTATCCTCATGAAGCAAATCAAAAATATACACAAGGTTAATTTCAAAGTTTGTAGTAAATAATAATACTCATAAAGTTCAGAATAGCACCTTTTTCCAGCCCTTAAATTTCTCCTCGCAACCCCTTACTTAATTATTGGATTTTTTTTTTCGTCTGAGAAGCAAATGTGAACTCAGTGGCTTAAACAACCTACTCCTTTAGAGTTCAGTTGGGTGAAGATGGTTACCCTGTCTTTACAAAGGGTTAAGTTCTTCACATAGAAAATTCCTCTTCCACTGATTTATGCTGTTACTGTGGATCACATACCAAGTGTCTGCAGTGAAGGGCCTTGTCCACTGCATGAAAGATTGGACCAGGTTTATTATTCAACAGCAAACACTTACTAAGTTGTTGATACCAAGTGGACATAACACAGTCCTTGCCTTCAAGGAGCTTACCACCAGGCAAGAAATAACAGACCAGTGATCAGATTTTTCCAAAGCAATCTTACAAGTACCCCTGGAGTATTACTATAAAATAGAGAGATGAGGTAAGGTTCACACGGTAGAAAAAATTAGCTAAAAACAGACCAGAGAATGGGTTGGCTTGCTTATGTCAGAGGGGTGAATAAGACTGAAGAGAAGCTGGACAGATAGACGACTATTTATTTTAATAGTCCGGCTGGGTTAAAGACCTACACTAATATATGGCAGTGTGATAGTGGTAATAGTAAAGGGTTATTACAGAGACGGAATTGACAGAAGTTGGTGCCTGAAAAGAAAGCAAAGGAGAGGAATATGGTGGCAACCACTCCCACATGTCTGCGTTGGGCTATTAGCTGGATAGTTGTGCCAGTAATTTAAATAAGATGCCCAGAAGAAAGTAAAGATTGCTCAAGCAGGGATGGATGAAACAAATGAGATAATGTCACTGGCCAACATGCATATAGAGACAGAGATGCCCGAGAAGGAGATAAATAGGTAGGTCTCAATGCAGGAGGAAGGGGTAGGCAGTTGGTCTGGTTTTGAAAAGTAGAAGCTTTGAGCCTGGAACAGTTTACCAGGAGTGCCATGGGGACTTGGCTGGGGCTGAGGGGAAGGTCCTTGGGCTACACTCTCACTTAAGGCGCTAGTAAGGAAGGCACTGCTCAGGAGGCAGAGATGGAGTGGACAGGGAGATGAAGAAAACAAGAAAAAATTGATTTCTCAGAATTAAAGAAAAGTCCATTGCAACCATGAGTCAATGGTACAAAATGCCAAAGAGGTATCACATAAGGAAGGGCACATTGGATTTGGTAAATCAGTCATTGGCAGTTCTTTTTTTTTTTAATTCCATTAATTAACACACAGTGTATTACTAGTTTCAGAGGTAGAGTTCAGTGATTCATCAGTTGTGTACAACACCCAGTGCTCATTACACCATGTGTCCTTCTTAGTGTCCATGACTCGGTCATCCCATCTCCCATCCCCCAACCCCCCTCCCCTCCGGCAACACTCAGCCTGTTTCCTATGGTCAAGAGTCTCCCATGGTTTGTCTCCCTCTCTGATTTCATCTTCTTTTATTTTTCCCTCCCTTCCCCTATGATCCTCTGTTTTATTTCTTAAGTTCCACATATGAGGGAGATCATATAATTATCTTTCTCTGGTTGACTTATTTCACTTAGCATAATGCCCTCTAGTTACATCTATGTCATATATATATATATCACATCTTCTTTATCCATTCATCTGTCGATGGACATCTGGGCTCCTTCCACAGTTTGGCTATTGTGGACATTGCTGCTATGAATATTGGGGTGCAGGTGCCCCTTTGGATCACTACATTTGTATCTTTGGGGTAAATACCTAGTTGTGTACTTGCTGGGTTGTAGGGTAGCTCTGACTGGCAGTTCTTTAACAGAACATTTTCAGAGGCTAAGAGCACAACCTGATTACAGTGGGTTAAACTCTGAAAAGATGTGTAATCTTTTTTATTGTTATGTTAATCACCATACATTACATCATTAGTTTTTGGTGCAGTGTTCCATGATTCATTGTTTGTTCATAACACCCAGTGCTCCATGCAGAACGTGCCCTCCTCAATACCCATCACCAGGCTAACCCATCCCCCCACCCCCCTCCCCTCTAGAACCCTCAGTTTGTTTTTCAGAGTTCATCATCTCTCATGGTTCGTCTCCCCCTCTGACATACTCCCCTTTTCTTCCTCTCCTGTTATCTTCTTCTTTTTCTTTTTTCTTAAAATATGTTGCGTTATTTGTTTCAGAAGTACAGATCTGTGATTCAACAGTCTTGCACAATTCACAGCGCTCACCGTAGCACAATCTTATCAAACAAGGTGTTAGTACATTGTTGTCTCTTTATCTACAAAGCACTTTGAGAGTAAACCCAATAAAAGTACCGGAATCCTTCAGTCAAAATACTCTATGCATACCAAAGTTAAAAATATTTCAGTAGGCTGTCACATTGTATACTAAAATATTGCTTAATTTGTTAAGGGAAATTTTATAAACATAAAAAATAATATGATAAAATGAGTATAATATTGAAAAAGAAATTTCTTCCTCTGCCTCTTCTTCCTTTTCCACCATTGGGACCCAGATAGATAGCATTCAACTAATTCAAGAGAAAATTATAAACATTCAAGGTAGAAGATGCATCATGTTAAGAAGTAAAGGATATATTACAGAATTTGGATCCCAGACATGGGAAAGAAAAGTTTGGGAAGAGGAGGATTGGCTATGATTTAAAATGTATTTCATGCTGCCCATTTTTGTTAACTAAAAGAAACATATCTAACTAGAATGAAATGTATCCTGTTTCAAGAAAATAAGGAATTCCATTTCTCACTTTTATGGTTAAAATAATTTTATGTGCTTCATGTTTAATTTTGAACTGAATATTATGGGCATTGATAAAGAAACCATTCTTTTAGTCAAAGTGACTTTGTACTTTGCACAAATTGTTTGAATCTCATATGTAGAATAATGTGCACTCAAACTTACTCAGAAATAAGAATAAATGTTTTAATAAATGATTGGGGGCTTTTTTTTGCATGTATAAATTAAGTAAAAATGAGTGCCGTTTTCTGATTCTGAATCATTAGGCAGCAAATGAACGATTCTAAGGCATTCATTCACTTTCCACCAGAGCGCAACTAGCATGGTTTTCCTCACTGTAGAACTAACTCCTTTGATATAACATCAGAACTACCTGCACAATTTAAATTACTGAAAGCTATTGGGGAAAATGTAACTAAAAAACAAGACAACTCTCCGGATTAAAGAAAAACCATAATCCTTTTTTTTCTTATACTGTACATTTTTATTAATGTTTCTGTGGCAGTTAAAAAACATGGCCCTTATATTCTTTGGTAATTCTTCTATCTAGAGGTAGGTTCTAGGTCCCTCCCTTTATTTTTTTTAATTATGTTATGTTAATCACCATACATTACATCATTAGTTTTTGTTGTAGTGTTCCATGATTCATTGTTTGCGTATAACACCCAGTGCTCCATGCAGAGTGTTCCCTCTTTAATACCCATCACCAGGCTAACGCATCCCCCCACCACCCTCCCCTAAGGAACCCTCAGTTTTTTTCTCAGAGTCCATAGTCTCTCATGGTTTGTCCCCCCCTTCGATTTCCCCCCTTCATTTTTCCCTTCCTACTATCTTCTTTTTTTTTAAACATATAATGTATTATTTGTTTCTGAGGTACAGGTCTGTGATTCAACAGTCTTACACAATTCACAGTGCTCACTATAGCACATACCTCCCTGATGTCTATCACCCAGCCACCCCATCCCTCCCACCCCCCACCATAATCCTTTCTTAATAAAATTAGTGTGAATAGAAAAAAATTTGTTTCTGTTTTGAAGAACGGGGCCCTTAATTCACTGATAAGGCTTTGTTGGAGGTTACGGGACTTTTCATTTTGTGTGTACCTTTTAAAAGTGAACTTGTAAGTTAAGCTATATTTATTTTGCAACTTCAAGTAATGGAAAAATGAGATCAAAATTTGTTATTGTCCTATATTGGACCTATCTTATTTATGTATAATAATTTTGTTTCTATCATGGCCAGAACAAAATGGATCACCCATTTTAATTTTTACACTACATGTATAACACTAAAGATAATAAACATACAAAAGTTGATAAAGGTAAATTCAAATGCATTTATTTTTTAGTGGCATTGGGATAAAATGTATATAGAAAACCCTGGTGAAAACAAAATAGTTTTGAGTTTTACATTAACGACCTTGAAATTTATTGTCTTAATGTCTCACCACCAAAATCCCTAGAATAATAGTTTTGCTTCCAGATATGCAAAACTGTCCCAGCTCTAAATTGGCTTCCTCTTCGCTACAATAAAAATCATCCTATAATATTTAGTGGCAAGTGGATGGAAACACAGAAGTACAAGTCTGAAACTCTGACGTATAAAAATTTTTAAAAAGAACCCATTTTAAGTTTGAACATAAAAATTTCAATCATATTGAATTACAACCCAGATTTTATGCCTTACATGAAAAGAATGATTTCGATCATAAAATCACCAAGGTTTTTAGTACTATCCATTATCCATATCTTGACAAATCACTTGTGAGCTCTAGCTGGGAAATTAGAATGTATGTTCCTGGGTCAGGCACAGGTGTGATTTATGAAAGTCTAATTTTACAGTTTGCTCAACAGCTATTTTGATTCGCTTCCAATTTAGGTAACAATTTAGGCTGCTCTATAATTCAAAGTAGCAAAATAGTTGAAAAGTGATTCTCATTTATGATTGGCATTTGATAGGACATTCTGTTTTACATTGTACATGCATATTTACATCCATAGTAACACTGTCTAGTATCAAGCAGTATTTAAAAACTCAGACCCAAAATCCATTATTCTTTGGATTATACCAGGATTTCTGAAATTGAGTCATATCTATAGTTACATCGCTTATTTTGTCCAAACATTTTTCTTTCTTTACCAAGACTGTAGTATAAGTGGTAAAAAATCATTGTGTTCAACTTATTTTTGTACGGTAAAAATTATTTCCTTTTAAAGGAATACACAGATGCGATCCAACTAAAGAAAAAAAAATATTTTCAGTGCCTTTTCTCTTTTTCTCTAAAATATCAACATATTGAGTGACCACATGTCTTGGTTGCAGTTATAGTCTCATGTTCTACCTGCTGGCCTGGCTAATAGCCCCTTCTCTCACTTTGTAGTGTCTCAGTGTGGACAATAAATTATCCAGGCACCTTTTCAATATATAATTTGCCTAAACTCACTTAATTTCATGATGTTACATTTTCAAAATTTATACAATAGGCATAATTACTTCTAAACTTAATAAAGACTGGCATGAATGTGAAATTACCACCATCATTTTACAAATACAGAATTAATTCCAGTGGTGACTCAGGGTCAAAACGAACACCTTTTGTGGTTGCATACATCTTTCTGGCAAGAAACTAGTCATGTAATTAAATAAACCTCTACAGCCAGAAAGAAAAAGAATTTTGCATCTGAAAAGCCATTTATTACCTGCTTATTACTCTGTAGCCAGAATCTAATAATCAGCCCTTTTAAGAGATGGACAAATTACATTGACAAACCCAAATTGCTATTTGAGGTAAGTAACATGATTTGAATTGATTCTGATGATTCTCTAAAGAGAAGAGGAGAGGAAAAAAATGAAATATTTTCTTTATAGTATTTTAGGGGGCCCTTTACAATTGCCCAATCTTTTCTAAAGTATTTAGATTTGTAGAACTTTCATTGTGTCATGTTTAGTTATTTCTAAAAGAAAAACGATACAGGAAATCCATTCATTCAAATAAATATTGAATGTCCATTATAAATAAAAATGCCATGCTAGAGATGATATGCCCGCTGGTCTTTCAGTTGGAGGGTAACATCAATTACTAGAGCCCACTGTATGAAGTCAGGACCCTAATGCTTTCAGTTCATAGGCAAACAGCACAAGGACCACATTGTCACTCCATAGAATGACATGGAATGATGGATTTAGGGGCCCCCATAGAGATTCTGATTCAGTGGATCTCATGTGGGACCCAGGAATCTGCATTTTAATTAACAATCCCTAATAATTAATGAACACGATGCAATTCAGGAAGCATTATCCTAATGATATAAAAGCCTTCAAGCATGTTGACCTTGTTCAGAACTTTTGTGTCTAAATGCGTTAACAGCAGAGATAGCAAGCATAAAAGCTGAACAAGCAAACATAATAAATTAATAAAATGTGAATTGGGGCATTGCTGTTTAGAAAAATTCACCAGCTCAGCACACTTTTGCTAGATATTCACAGTCTTCACCTTTGAAGTAGATGGTGGAAGCCTCCAAGGATGAGGAGTTGGTATTTTGAAATCCGTATCATGGGCTAGGTAGTTAATAATGGGGAAATGGAACTCTTACAGTAACAAGCAGAGTGGTAGCCTGGGACTTTGAATTTGCAACAGGTCCTTTCAGCTTAGTTGTCGGACAAAGAAGAGTTGTAGTCAAAATTAAAATAGTTCTTAATGAGAGTGACTGTGTGGGCTGGAACAAAGGACAGAGAATAATTTTCTATGCGTAACATTTCCAAAATGCCATTACTACGTAGGAGAAACATTTATGTGTTTGTAAAATGCACTGGCTTTCTCAGAATCCAAGAAATCACAGATTTAGGATTTTTAAGGGTCATCTACACCACCCCTAATCCTCGTCTACCCACCACCAGATACATGAAACATAGCAAATAAATTCAGAAGGAATTTTATTAAAGCTGATTTCTTTGATAATCAGAACTAATATGTCTCTCCAAAGCTGTACTTCATAAATCAAGAAAAAATAGTTGCTATTATCAACTATTGTGAATGTGAATTATACACTGAGTCAAACATGCTGGGAAAACTGGTTATTTTTAAAGCAAGTATTTATTAAGTACTTACCCTATGTTGCTTTATAGGAAGTATCTTCTTAGATCCTTACGAAGTTGGTATTACTTAGGCGGATAAGGGAATTTAAAGATACTAAGTTATTTAATTGAAATCCCACAGCTAATACCAAAATTCAAAACCAGGTTTGTCTGACTCCAAGATGGAAGCAGAAATACTATATAAACATCTGGAATGATGGTCCAGATGTGCCTAAAGGAAAAAAGAAGTCTGCAATCATCAAACAATTCATAAATTAGCTGAATGGACTTTTAGAGTCAGACAAATCCAATTTGAAATCCTACTTCTATCATGTGTGGGACCTTTGGCAATGATCTGAGCCTCTCCTTGCCTCTGTGATTTATAAAATAGAAATAAAATCTCATAGAGTTCTTATTAAAATCATATGTAACGCACCTAGTAGTGTGATATCTGACAAGTAGATGCCACTCCAAACCAGAAAACAAGTACTTCTTTGCTAGACTACAGTAATATAAGAAAGTTCCACATTCATTTTGGGTCAGTGGAATTCAGGATATACACATCTCGGATTCAGTTAAGCCTGTGGCATCTTGTGATTATCTGTGAAATACTCATGAAGTATACATGTTTATTGCGTCTAAACATAGATACTGTCCGTAGCAAGAAAGGATAATGAGTAAATCAGTGCATCTGTGTCCCATTAAACCTCCAGATTAGGGAGTGTAGAGATGGATATTATGGGACAGAGATTTCTCAATCCAGTCTAATATTCTGATTGTTCATTACCTAAATCTGAGATCCTAATAAATGAAATGATTTGACCAAAAGTCATGTTGAAAGGCAGTATTAGTGGGTTTGTTCCAGAACAAGAAGAAAGCTATATAGCTCCCGGTTCAGAGTTGTCCCCTCGATTTGCCTTTATCTTATAACAAATATACGTTGTTTGGGCAGGTTTTTTTTTTACCAAGAATCCTTAAAATATTTGGAGTACTCTGTCCTAAGAAAATAACCCCAAAGGGGTGAGCCTTGGGGGAGGGTAAGAGGACCAAATACTCTGAATATTCATTTTTTTGGAAAAATTCTCATTTTTTATAAGAGACTCATTTTTATTAAAGAAAACCTCATATCTTCTACAATGGCACAAAATTTGAAGAGCCATAATAACCGCTGTGTCCTGTTCTAGGAGTCTTTCCTCAAATGTTAGCCTCTCTGAAGTACCCACCCTAACCATTCTATTAAATTGGCCCTCTTCCCCCAACTCTATCCATGTTCCTCTTCTGCTTTTTTTTTTCACATGACAGTTACCATTTTCTAACATGTACATGGTATACTTATTTTGTGTTTATTGACCAGCTCTTCACAAGGGCATAACTTTCAAAAGGGCATGCATTTTTGTCCCTTGTTCACTGTTGTATTCACATCACCTAGAACAACCCAGTAAGCATTCAGTGATGTTTGTTGAATGAATGAATGACCTCCAAAACTAGGACACTGGGTCAGTAAATTACAGAATGATATTTTATTCTACTTATTTAAAACGGTCATAAAGTTTAGAAAGCCAACGTAAAAATATCTAGAATATGCCATTAAGTGAATTAAAAAACAACATTCAAGTTCAGATATACACTCAGAGGGGAACCAGGTAAAACTATGGACCAGAAAAAAAGATTGAAAGGGAATGCAAAAAGGGAGTGGGTTTTATGCTTTTTGTTTTCCATTTTTAAATATATTTTGTTGCATTTGAGAGCTGTCACCAGGAATAGGGAAAAGGCAGGAAGAGAAGAAAGAACTGTGATCGTGAACATTCCGTCCCCATGGCCTTGGGATGCCGCGGGCCCATATGCTCCTTGCCTGAATCCTTGGCATCTTTATCTAAAATGAAGATGGAACTTTTTAGCCAAGGAGCCTCTCAGGGCTTAGTTTTCCTCTTATTTCCAGAAACATGTGATTTGCAGAATTGGCTCAGGAATCCCATGTTAAGTAACTTCATTTTAGCTAAATATTCAGTTTTGTTCCCCGTTCCCCTCTCCATCCACAGTCCATCCCGATCTCCCGAATTCCCTTTGCCGTTATCCACATCTGTTTGTCTTGTTGCTGTTTTTCCCTGCTACTCTCTGCCAACATCACCTACTCCAGTCTTGACCCCAGGCTCACGCCTTGTTTAGCCTCTGTCCCCAGTTTGAGGGTGGGTGCTTCCCTGAGCAAATAAAGTCATGACACTGAGAAAGTTCAAGGCCAGAGAAGTCCAGAGAGGCTGACGACACTCAACTACTCTCCCCTCGCCCTGCCTTTCCCTGCATCTTGAGCCAGGTGCCTGCACCCTGTGCTTTCCATCAGCCTCTCTGCAGCAAGCTCGGGGCCCTTCCCTCCCACTTTCTGTTTCTGCAAAGACAGTGCCTGTGTTTCCCTTGTTTGTAGCACTTCGACACCCCAAGTGATTCCTCTCACACAGATCTCCTTGCCTGTCCCCTTCCTGGGTCCCAACAACTGTAGGTCTTTATTTCTCACATTGCAGGATGCTCATTGCTCCTCGTTTTCTCCACTGGAGAAGACAAGATCTTCTTGTAATCTTCATGTCTGCTGCTCAGTCCCCAGGTTCATGTAATTTTAGGATCAAAAGGAATTTTAAAAGCCACCTAGTGAGGGGTACCTGGGAGGTTCAATGGGTTAAGGATCCGACTCTTGATTTCAGCTCAGGTCATGATCATAGGGTCATGAGATCCAGCCCTGCTTGGGGCTTCACGCTGGGCATGGAGTCTGCTTAAGATTCTCTCTCTACCTCTCCCTGTGCCCCTCCCAACCCTCTGCCCTTAACCCCCCTTACCTCCTCCCCACCTGGAGTGTGCTCTCAAAAAAAAAAAAAAAAGAAGCCAGCTAGTGAAACCCCCATTACCACTCCATGGTCAGTACATTGCTAGGTGCATGGTAGATGTTTGGGAAATATTTGCCATCAATAAATATTGAAAAATCAGCCACTATGTACCAACTTTTTGGTCATCTTTTTTTCATATATATTTGTAAAAATCAATGAGTAATCATGGAGAAGCCTGGACCCAAGAAAGCATTTGAGGTAAAACTGAAAAATTGAGAGGAGAAAAGATAAGTTACTGACGAAAGAACGAGCAGAATTATGAGGAAAAGATCACATAGAAATAATAATATCTTCTACCACTAAGAACTGTTAAATAATGGAAGGTTGCTAAGGGAAGCTAAAAAATGACAGTACTTGAGGTTAGCAACGTGTCTGGGGTGATTCATTGGGTGATTCAATTAGGCTTTCCTTGATGGCATAAAATAGAATAAATATGTTAAATAGTTCCTCCTCCAAGAGTCTGGGAAAGGTTTGATTTCCATTTCACTCGAAAATGTGAAATGATTGTGACGAGCAAGCCCCCTTACCTACCTTAAAATCACTAATATAGCCACGTTAACACTACCCCTGAGATTACGAGAGCTGTATTCGCTGTGCTTTCTGCCAGGACAGCTGAATTTTTTAATGATAATTTTTAATTATCTTTTTTTTTTCTTTCAGGCTTGTAAGTTTTATAGTTCCCAATGGTATGTGGTAAACTACAAATATGAACAATATTCTGGAGATATCCGACAGTTACCCCGGTAAGAACCTATCTTGATAGGTTGGGTTTTTCCATATATAAAATATGATTTATGTTTAAGTACTACCATTGTTTACAAATACATGTATGTTAATCTAGTGTCAAGGTATATTTTACAAAATTTAAAAATAATTGTTACTATAGAACATTTTGTTTAACAACATATATTTTGTTGTATATGCACAGAATCGATTGTGAGACACAAATTATTCTTATTTAATTTTTGAGCAAAGTCTTAAAGTATCATTATACCATTCTTTTGTGAGCTGTCATTTCAATAGCAGATATAACATGACTGGAAAAGAACAGTTTGGATCAAAACATTTTTCTGACGATATTCTGTATTTTGCGTTCAGATTTGCCATTGGTTTCATGTGTTTTCATACTGTGATATCAAAAGTCATGTAAATAAACAACTTCCACAGAAGTGACATATGTTTAAGAATCGTAAAAGGGGAAAATAAATGGCTATTTTTTTTTCTGGACTCTGGGAAAAAAAAGTCTTTGGGAAAAGGTATCTTTGTTCTGCACCTGTTCAAATGTCACCTTCAGGGACAAGCTCACACCTGACCTACTACCTGAACTAGTCATTTATTCAGTGTCTGTGTCCCCCAGGAAAGCAAAAATCCCCAAAGGGTGGGGCTTTTCCTTGCAGATCCCCTGCGTGGTAGGAGAATGCCTGGCCCATGGTCGGTGTACAATTATTACTTACTGGATAAATAAACCAAGTACATGGCACATTTTGAAATATAACATTCCTGGATGGGATTGGAGTGGCTCAAATTAAAGAACTGCAATGAATTGGAGTCTCCTAATGCATTGGGTCATCCATTTAAATGATGCAAATAATCCAGAAAAACACAACAACCAAAAGTGAAGTTGTTATTAACCCTTTCCTGAAGTGAAGATGTCGAGAAGATACACATCACGCCTAAGTTTTTAGTGGATACATGGTTTAGATTTGGGCACTATTAGCCCAGATTTCCTATGCTCCCAGAAACAACTGTTCCAGACTCGGATACTTGGAAGGGATGCTCTCAACTCCTGAATGCAGAATTTGAAGGAGCTACGGAATAGCTCACAGAAGGTGCCATCGGAGCTCAGGTCTGAAGGGACAGTAGCTACCAGCACCGTGAACTTGAGAAAGGATTCCCAGAGGAAAAAGCAAGGGCAGGTGCCCTGTCTTGGGAGTCAGCTTGGTCTCTTGAGCAGAATGGGGAGGCTGGAACTGATGGTTAGAAAAGCTGGAGTAAGATGAAACCACAAAAGGAGACAGGGGCCTGGTGGGCCCCAGAAAAGAGCTTAGATTCATTCTACCGCAACAGAAGCCTGCGGCAATTTTAACCTAGTGTGACGTGATCCAGTTTTCTTCTTTAAAAAAATCACTCGATCTACTCTAAGGAGAATGGGATTGTAGCAGTGAGTATACAAAAAAAAAAAAAAAAAAGAGGTGGAGGGAAAAGAGGCCGTGTATTTTTCAGTTGCATTACTAAGAGCAAAACAATGTTCCTCCAAAACAGCAAATCTTTTTTTTTTTTTTTTGCAAACCAGTGAATATCAACTTTTACCAAATCTCTGAACATCCCTTTAAATTCAGGTTACTCCTGATAGTTAACTTCCTGTAACTTCGTGTTGGTAAGGTCCCACCACATGCTAGGCCTTCCTGAGTAATTACTGTATTTGGAATGTCTGCACTTTAGTCACACGCTTTTTGTAGGCACAACTAAAAAGCAAAGCATTTTTTAACATAGAGACTTCCTCTTTCTAAAAACTGTTCTGAGAAGCGGTTACGACTTGGAAGCTGTGTCCAAGCAGTTGCAGGACCTTATACGAAGTGAGAGACTGTAGAAAGTGGCATTTAGCCGCCCTTCCAAGTATATGACTTCCTGCTGACTTCAGGTCTGTTGAAATCTTTGTTTGTTGTTGTTTTTTTAAGATTTTATTTATTTATTTGACAGAGAGAGAGCACAAGCAGGGGGAACGGGAGAGGGAGAAGCAGGCTCCCCATTGAGCAGGGAGCTCAATGTAGGGCTTGATCCTAGGACCCTGGGATCAAGGTCTGTTGAAATCTTTAAAGGCTTTGTCCCCACACACCTTTTCTTATGTCCATGATGCCATCAAGCAAAATAAATATGTGAAAGATTTCACCTTTGTCATATTCATCCCCTATTAAAACAACAGAGGAAACACCTCCACTGAGAACAGGGCCTGGATATCATCGTCGAATTAGAATTCTTATGGAGCATGAGAAGAAACCTCAGGAGAAGCAAGACAAACATAACTGAAATACTGTTGAGAATTTCCCTTAATTGACTAAAGGAAGTGGAAGTTGATACCCAGAAGGGGAAGAATAATACTACCACAAAGTAGATTTTAATGAACTATGTGTATTCAAAGTGAAAATCACAAGTTCCAGAATATAATCCTCACACATCTCCTGAAATAATGAAGACCATAACACTGAATAGAAAAATTATTTTTAAAATGATTTTACAAAGCCTAGGCACTCCCCATTAAAGACTACGCATATTTAGGTCAGTAGTGGAAACAGATCATTTACTTGGCCTTCAGAGGCTATTAGAATAAATCATGTTCATGCCTCCTGGATTAGAAGAATTCGCCTATGTCTGCTACCAATTTAAACTGATCATTTCTTTTTATGGGTTCCTGAGGGTCCAAAATAAAAACTTGCAATTATGGTAGAGTGAAAAAAGAAGCATGTGTTTATCTCCCTAATTTTTATTTTTTAAATTTGAAATTGTGTTATCATTAACGCTTAAGAATCTCACTTTTTTTTAAGTGGTGTTCATAGAAAGATACTAGAGAGAAACATTATTTCAAGCTAGAGTGTAAAATATAAGCCTTCACACATAAAAATCAGCACTGAACTTGGGATTCACAGGAGACAAGAATGACAGAAAGTACATGATGCCAGAGGAGCCAAGAATATACCGTGGGGAAAGGACAGTCTCTTCAATAAATGCTGTTGGGAAAACTGGACGGACATATACAAAAGAATGGAACCAGACCCTATCTGACACTATCCACAAAAATTAACTCAAAATGGATTAAAGACTTGAATGTAAGACCTGAAACCATAAAACTCCTAGAAGAAAACATAGGTGGTAACCTCCTTGACATCCGTCTTGGCAAAGATTTTTTTGGATCTGACTGCATTCAAGAAAAAATAAACATGTGGGACTACATCAAACCCAAAATCTTCTGCATAGGAAAGGAAACCATCAGCATGATGAAAAGGCAACCTACTGAATGGGAGAAAATATTTGCAAATCATGTATCTGGTAAGGGGTTAATATCCAAAATATACAGAAAACTCATTTTGCTTGATGGCATACTCATACTTGGTATCAACTTCCACTTCCTTTAGTGGCAAAAAATGGCAAAAAAATAAAACAACCCAACTAAAAAATGAGCAGAGGATCCAAATAGACATTTTTCCAGGGAAGACAGACAGTGGCCAATCAGTACATGAAAAGTACTCATCATTAGGAAATACAAATAATCATCAAGAAAATACAGATCAAAACCACAGTGAGATATCACCTCACACCTATTAGAGTGGCTAGTATCAAAAAGGCAAGAAATACCAAGTTGTAATGAGGACGTGTCAAAAAGGGAACCCTCATGAACTATTGGTGGCAATGTAAACTGGTGCAGACACTATGCAAAACAGATGGAGGGCTCTCGAAAATTTAAAAATAGAACTACCGTGTGACCTAGCAACTCCACTTCTGAGTATTTATCCAAAGAAAATAAAAACACTAATTCAAAAAGATGTATGCACTCCTCTGTTCACTGCAGCATTATTTACAATAGCCAAGACCTGGAAGCAACCTAAATGTCCATCGATGGATGAACGGATAAAGAAAATGTGAGATAGATACATAGGTAGGTAGGTAGGTCGGTAGGTAGGTCGGTAGGTAGGTAAGTAGGTGGATCAATCGATCAATCGATCGATCACTGAGGAACATGACCACTATTGTGATCCACAGTTACCAAGAACAAATGCCTGTCAAATCGGTTTTGTAAAAAGAAAAGAAAGGGTAAGTCAAGCTGGCAGAAGAGGGCAGAATATGAAGTTCAGAAAGGGATAGAATAGTGTCAAGATCAAAGGGAGACTAACAGGAAATAATTAGCATATAGCATAGGACCACCCCTGAGCTAGATGTTGACATCCCATGTTCAAGTTTGTCCTTGCTGCCTCTCCCTACACATTCTTTTATCTTTCACTCGGGATGTTTTCTTAATATTCCCTTTACTGCCCTGCCATCATTTTAAGAATCCTGGAACACTCATGTTCTCTTCTCTGCAGACAAAATACTTGGAGTAATTGCTCTGAAATCAACCTTATGAATCTGCCTCTGAATCTCAAGCAATGTGTTGCCTCATGCAGGATGAGGGAGAGAGGGAAAGGTTGTGTTTCGGGGCTTTATTTTGCCAGTCAAATGAAAAGGTGAAGGACTGCTCTTTGTTCAGGAATGTCAAGATATTGTTAAGGAGAAAAGGGATATTTTGGGTAGGACAGGAAAAATTTCCCAGTGGTCCTAAAATAACACGGTCCTTGGCCACTGGCTCTGTCTTCACATAAACTTGACCCTAACCCAAAGAGGCAGAACAAGTTAACATTAAGGGTAGTAAGCATAGATATGCTTCAGCATCTCTAAGGCTCTGTGGGAAGGAGAAAGATGTACAGGTACTCCAAGATCCTTTGGAAGAGAACAATGGCTACAATCTTAACATGCTTATTCAAGATAGTTTGGGTTCATTTATCCTACATACAGGAAGTAGCATTTTGGAAATAGGGCTTCTAATCCCACCTCTTCCACTATGTGTTTATGTGAGTAGCTGTTAAGACTTCACTTTCTTCTCAGTACAACAGTGAGACTAGACTAGACTGTGGAGTTCTAGCATTTGTGTACAAATGTCTGATTACACACATATATAATTTAATAAAAAGCAATATGCTGCTTGGTACATATTGAGACTTCAGTACAAATGTTCTGTTATCTTGGTAGAGATTTTTGAACTTCTTTGAACTTGCAGATAAGCCATGGATGAAGAAGGTTGTATTATGTATGTATGAATATGTTTCTGGAATTTGGAATAATGCACACCCACTCGAGTAAATTAATATACATCAATGAACAAATATTTATTATGTTCTTACCCTGTGCCAGAACCTATGGTGGAGATAATCTTAAAATACACATTCCCTACAACCATTCTTTCAAGCCTCTGGCTTTTTAATAAACCTGTTACCATTTACACCTACTTACCTATGGATCTTGGGATTTCATATCAAGACTGTGCAACCAAAACAAAATAGATAAATAAATCGAGACTAGGTCTGAAGTGAGGCCCCAGATATCGTCTTTAATACCCAATATCAACTACTGTGTACCCCAGAATAGCTTTATTTTTCTTAATTATTGATTTTGGTAGCAAGTAACTTACATTAATTTGAATTTATAAAATAAATTCACTATAGTAATAAGATCATTTTTAGAAACCTGTTTAACACATTGGAGGTACCTCTTATGATGTTGATCACCAAAATATGCATTTTTAGCGTCGCCAAAATGTCTTCCAAAAACAGTTTTAAATGCTGCCATTTTGTATTCTTTCATGTCTGCCATCTACTTGTTCACCTTGTCTGTCATGATGCAGTCAGCAAATGCATACTGAGCATCTCTACAGTAGGAAAAGACAAAGCTGGGAGAGGTGTAGATGGGACTTCAGTGGAGGCCCTGGCTTTAAGAAGCACGTCATCTGGCACGCCTGGGTGGCTCAGCTGGTTAAGGGTCCAACTCTTGGGTTTGGCTCAGGTCTTGATCTCAGGGTCTTGATCTCAAGATCATGAGATCTAGCCCCGTGTCAGGCTCCACACTCAGTGGGAGTCTGCTTGAGTTTCTCTCTCTCCCTCTCCCTCTGCCCCTCCCAATCATGTGTTCTCTCTCTCTCTCTCTCTCTCTCTCAAATAAATAAATAAATCATTTTTTTTTTTAAAGAAGAAACATGTAATCTGGTGGAGGGTAAGACAGGTGCACACACAACAGATTTGGGTAAGCACTGAAAGAGTTGTGTGTCTGGCATCTACAGGGAGAAAGTCCTCATTTGTAGAGTCTGGGATGCCTTCGTAGAAACCACTTTGGGCACATGAACTCTTTTTAGACTACCATGGAATATTATTTAGCTTTAAAAAGGAATGAAATCCTGAGACATGCTCTAACATGAATGAAACTTGAAGACATTTTACAGTAAGTGAAATAAGCCAGACACAAATTGACACATATGGCATGATTCCACTTACCTGTGGTACCCAGAAGAGTTCAAATACATAAAGGCAGAAAGTAGAACAGTAGTTACCAGGGGTGGGGGAAGGGAGAGACGCGAGCTGTTGTTGAATGGATACTGTGTCATTTTAGGAATGAGGAAGGTCTAGAGTTGGGCTGTGGTGATGGCTGTACAATAATGTGAATGTACTCAGCGCCACTGAACTGGACACTTAAACATGGTTAAAATCGTAATTGTCCTGTTATATACATTTTACTACAATTGAAAAAAATATTCTTATCAGGTAGAGAGAATGTGGCTCTGATCTCAGGCTTTTCCATTTTAAAAAATGAGGTCAGTGTTCTTTCTCCTCCTTGCCCCGCTGTGAAGCAGAAATGGGCATTTTCAGGTCTTTCAGAGGGAAGGTAAAGAATATTATGAACCCATTTGAATGTGTTTAATCCCTATGTGAATGCAGTCTGGTAATTGTATGCATAGTTAAGTATAAAGAGTTCTTGGTCATGCCCCTTTCTATCTGAAATACCATCAACATAGGAAAAGATTTGTGATAGGAATAACAATGAGCACCCCTGGGCTTTTTTTCTCAATAGTCAGATTCTGGGGTTGCTTCTACACAATATAAATCACCTTAAAGAAAATAAATATTCCATGCAAATCCTACATGTAGGATTTTCTAGCTAGGTGTCAAGGGATGCTGTTGATCACTTCCATTCAGCCATGAGTTGTGAAATAGAATCAAGCCAAGAGAAGTTTATTTTTGTCCTGTTTGACCATTTATAGTACCAGGTGCACACTCCTGCTGCTGCGGGCTGGTCAGCATTCCAGTGTTACCACGGAAATGCACCAAGTGAGCACAATTCCACGAAGTCAGGTTGGGGCCTTCTTTGGGGGAGGCCACGGTTAGGAGAGCAGCGCACCCTAGTGGCCAGAGCTCAGACTGGTTTTCAGGAACTTCGTTTTTCAAGTGTCCATCTAGGACCCTAAGGGGATGTCATTGAAAGACAAACAGAAATGAAAACATCACTACTTCGTATTCCACTGCAGAATGTGGACAAAGGAAAACATAAACCACCAAACCTTTAAAAGTGTCCTCCTTGCCTTCATCTCCTTCAAGAAGACGTGTCAAATCTGAATAAATAGTAACTCTGTGGTTTAAAAAATAAAGATTTCTTTGCAAGAGATAATATGCAGTGGTGTAAGGGGAAGTTAATACTTCCAACGGAAATAGGGCACTCACGTGATTAATTACTTTATTTAAGAAAACACAATAGTTGTTACCTAGGGAACAGTGGAAAACGAAAGCCATGTCTCAAATGACAAATCAGAAACTGGTTTTGTTTGTTTGTTTGTTTGTTTTTAATACCAGAGCAGAATACAAGCCAGAGAAACTTCCTTCACATTCCTTTGAGGTTGACCATGAAGATGCTGATAAGGATGAAGTAAGTACATTGTTGAAATTGAAATGTTTAAAACGGAAGATACTTTGTTCCTGTCTTTCACTAGAGCATTTCACACTCCGACCATATTAACATAAAAGCAACAGTAGCTACTTGTGGAAGGACTTTTTGTCAAAATGAGTCACATTTGTTTGAAATTGAACGTGATTATTTAAGATGAGTCAATGGGAGAAAGAGGAGGTTTGTTTTTAAGTGTGGGGTCGAAGACCTGGGATCCACAAAAGATTGCAGTCATGCCAATGATGCTTCTTCTCCAGGATACTACCTCCCACTCGTCGTCTAAGGGCGGTGGGGGAACGGGAGGAACCGGAGTTTTCAAGTCTGGCTGGCTCTACAAAGGGAATTTCAACAGCACGGTGAACAATACCGTTACTGTTCGGGTAAGGAGACATCAAGATTCATATTTGTTTCTTCCACTACTCTTGACACCCCGCTCCTTCGGTCACAGCACGGAGGAGAGTCATTTGCATTGAGTTTATGTTTCATGTCATATTTTATTTATGAGACAGGTGGATGTTGTTCTCTAGAACGGTGCCCTAGAACTGTAGCGCTCCTGAAGGAATTAGGAAAGTTCTAATTTCTCTAATAGCACACCACAATTGGAACTACTTCTGTATATCTTTTCCTTTATTTAGTCCTTCAAAAAGCGCTACTTCCAGCTGACTCAGTTGCCAGATAACTCCTACATCATGAATTTTTACAAAGATGAAAAAATATCCAAAGAACCCAAAGGCTGCATCTTTTTGGACTCCTGTACAGGTGTGGTTCAGGTGAGTGGAAATCCCTCCTCCTCCTTGGGTTTTTTAATCAATGAGTGTGTTCATCCAGTCATCAATCATTCATTCTGTAAGTGTTTATGGAGTACCTCATATGACCCAAGAACTGTTCTAGACCTTATGGATTCGGTAGAAAACAAGGCAGCCTCGATTTCTGCTTTCACAAAACTCACTTTCAATAAAGGAAGAAAAACAGAGAATAAGAAAAGAAAGAAATGAACAGAATGGAATCTGTTGGTGAAACCTGGAATAAAGGAAATAAATAGGGCTAGGGAAGGGAGAGGGACAAATGGTAAGGTCAGAAAGCAATGTTAATGCTCCAGAAGTGAGGAAAAATGTTTTAAAAGAAAAATTATTTGATCTGAAAACTAAAGAATGAGCAGGGCGGCAAGTGCAAAAGTCCTGAGGCAAGAGCAAGTTGGGTGTATTTAAGGAGAAGAGGAAAATGACCACCTATGTGGCTACAGTGCAGAGAGCCACTGAGCTAAAGGATTCAGTAAGGTAATATATAAACCATAGAGTTCGCTATACTTCATAAATACTATCTTTATTATTGGGTAATAATGAGAGAGTAACTTTACAGTGTGCATATGCATCATCTTCCTTCTGAGAGGAAGTTTCCTTCAAAGACAAGGATTACATCAATTCCCAAAGACTTAATTTCAAGAAACAAGACACAGTGCTTTTAACAGACAATGCTGCTATGCAAGCTCTTGGTCTTCAAACTATTGTTCATAGTATTCGATGTGACATGGACCACTGTGGCAAAGGGAAGCAGAAGAATTCCGTAGGCTTCATTTGGTCATCTTGCTTTCATTTATTCTTTTCACTCTGATGAGGTAAGTATCCTTATTCCTTCTTACATAAAAATTGAAGCAACCAAATGTTATAGCAAACTCTTCTGAATTTCACAGAAAGATGCTGGCTCATTGAGCTTGGGGACTGTGTTTCTGGTCACAGGCCACTAGGAGCAGACCCTTCTCTTCTCACTAAGCCATAGGCATTCACATAGCTTGCTCAATAGCTGAGATTACATCTTGGATTAATACCAGGGACACTTGGATATGCAGATGCAAAATGGAGTTTTCTCCAGCCTCGTAAGCCTAGCCTTTTTCTGGATAGTTTATCTGTTAAAATCTGGAATTCCTCCAGAAAGTAATAATGCTGAACCTTAAAAGGAAAGAATTAATTAAGTGTTGCTGAGCACTGGGTTGGAAGTGAAAGATAATTGCATTTTAACACAGAAGCCAACTCTCCATATGGAAAGGGCAATAAGGGTCTTAATGGAGGGTGGAGATAGTTTTTTATTGTTGATCACAAAGGAAACTCTTTGGCTTTAGAAATAATCAAGTAAAACCTTAGCATTAGGTTAAAGATCAATGATTACATTTTCTAGACATTGAACTAAAAATTTTAAATATTTTCTTTTCCATTTCTTCCTTCAAAGCCTGCTCTAGCAAATGCATTATCATCTTTTAGGAAGTATTACTGTAGCCCAGGCTACATATCAAGCTTGCAGAGATACATATTAATATGACATTTTTTCTTCAAAGAATCCTATAACTCGGGGTTGAGCGCACACCTTTGTGCTCTAATGTGACCTTTCACTACAGGAACCTCTTCACCTTGTCTTAGGCTGTGCTTCAGTTTCTGCTTAAATGTTGCCTTGGAGCTGGAGAGTGTCTTCTAGGAGAAAATACAGCTTGGGGTTCACACAGATCAGCATTCAAGTCCTGGTTTCACCAGTTGCTATTGGAGGCTTTGAGTAAGTTACTCACGCTCTGAGCTCAGGTTCCTCATCGGTAAAAAGGAAAAAGGATCTGGGAGACAGTGTGCCTTCAGTTATTCTTCCCTCGTCTTGTAACCAAACTAACGTGATTTCACTCCCTGGTGAGTCACAGGTAGAAACACACCAGGTGAGTTGTCACAGAAAGGAAACTTTATTTGCAGCAAATACAGAAATCATGGGGAATAACTTCTAAAGCCTTGACTCCCCAGCAAGAATGAGTGGGTTTCCTTTACTTAAGATTAGGATGAATATTTAGAAAGGTGAGCCTTGCCAATGTATGTAGAGGCAGGTATAAGGTCATACATGTGTCTTAAGGAAACATGCTTATACAGACAATGTATGTTATGTAAATGAGGTTTGTGCAGAGATTTTTAATATTACAATGAGGTAAAAGTAATTGTTGGTTACTCCGTGGGTCGCTCCACAATCCATCCACACAGGCAGGGGTGGGGGTCGAATTCAAACCGGTCTGGGCATTCTGGGCCCCAGAAGCTCTTCATATGGGCAGTTACTGCTTGAGGAGTAGTTTTGGTTTCCATCATGGGATGCTGTGCCCTTCAGGTCTTTTGCCTGAGTTAAGAGATAAGCCGGACAGTGGGCACAAGCAAGTAAGAAGTGAAGGTCAGATCTAGCTGGTGATAGTCTTTCCATTAAGTACAAAGGTCACAACTTTGAGAGATAGACATTCAACTGTGGAAAGGCCTTCCTAGAAAAATTCAATTCACCTTCCTGAAATTTCTACCTAAATATGTTTACTTATTCATTCATTTTTTATTCATTCATTCATTCATTCAACAAACTTATTTAGTCCCCGTGACATACTAGGAACTGTGCTCAGGCATCGGGAACTCATAACCAGAAAGGGACACAGGCTCATTCCTAACTATTACACAGTGTCACAAAAGCTATAAAGGACAACTTCTGTTGAGCGTTCTAGGAGCACAGAACAGTGATGAACTCTTCTGGGTCAGCTAGCAGGATTCCCTAAGGTAGATTTTATACATTAAAGCACAAATGAATAATCCTACTTCATTTTCCAGGAGAGAGCCATTCAAATATTTGGGAACATTTATTATATCTTTTAAAGAGTTCAGCTCTCTACCCCCTCATTTCTATTCCTGTTTATCAAGACCTTGTAACCCTTTGAGGAGAAAGGACCTCCAGCTTCTTGAGATCACTTTGGGGAGATAGACATTTGGGTTACTTATCATCTTGTTTCTGGATCCTGGTTCTTACATATTTATTTATGGCTCTTTCTGACTTAGGAGGTCTTACAACTGGAAGGAGGATTCTCAATGAGATACTGCAAGTTTAGTCATTGCTCTCACAAACTCTCAGGTACAAAATGTCCCTGAAGACGAAACACATACACACAAAAACACAGAACAAATGAATAATAGAATGAGTCAGACCTATTTTGTTAAGAATCATTATCCATTTCCCTTAAATAAAACAGAAAAGAGGAACAAAGGCCTTACCTTATAAGTGATACCTACCATCTGGCATTCTAAGGAAGTCCAAGCTCCTAAGAGTCTTAGTAAACAAGCCATTTTCATTTGTTTCATTCAGACCCGATCTCTATCATTGTGTTCTAAGAATAGCCCTTGGAATTCTTAGAAATATATTTCAAGGATGACATCAAGTAGAGAAAAACTCCTACCCACCCAGTAAATTTCTCAGAGATTTTTAGTGATGTTTATGATTGGGAATTTTCTGGATCTTAGTTAAAAAGGAAAAAAATAACAGTAGTTTTCCACTTCATAATATCATCAAACAGTAACGTTAGATCTGTTTTATCCCCCATGCACTCCCAATCTGGAGCAGAACTTCCAGTTTTTGCTGCTTCTCTTTTGATATGATACAAAGAGATATTCCAGCCTGTATGATCCTATTTTGTTCCTTCAGCGTCTTACTCATTCACCTACTGGCCCATCCATCCACTCAAGGTTCTGCCACTATGGAAGAGAATGAATAGTCCAAGAATCCCATCTGTTAGGCTTTCTACCACAACATTAATAATGACGAATGTCACTTGATACAGGCTTAAATGGGATGGGGGTGGGGCAAACACTGCTTCTTTCATCCGAAAGTGCTGAATCTGCCACCTTGTGGATACGGGTTCCAAGACAATGGCCTTGGGGTGCCTGGGTGGCTCAGTCAGTTAAGCGTCCAATTCTTGGTTTCGGCTCAGGTCATGATCCCAGGGTCAAGAGATCAAGCCCCGTGTGGGGCTCTGCGCTCAGTGCAGAGTCTGCTTGAGATTCTCTCCCTCACTCTCACCCTCTGTCCCTCCCCCAGCTCACAGGCACATGCTCTCTCTCTCTCTAGTAAATAAATAAATAAAATCTTAAAAAAAAAAAAAAGACAATGGCCTCCTCTGCTTAACCAAAGTCTAGAAACTTGGATGCATTTGCAGACCAAGCAGCCCACCACATGAAGGAAGTAGGGCCAGGTGTGAGACACCAGGGAGCAGCTTGGACTATGTAGATTTGCTCACCCACAGAAAGGGAGTCAAATTGGGAAGGAAAACAAAGGGTACTTGCCAAGGAAAACAAATCTAGAAACTACACATGACCTATAAACTTTCCATTAGCAAACTCTGGCTCTGCAGAATCTCATTTCCAATGATAACAATTAAAACCAGAATGACACTTTCTTCATCTAATAGATTGTTTGATAGCAGTTAATGGAACGTGCATGATGATTGTCCCAGTTTATTAAAATAAAACTCACGGAGCTAGAGTGGCTTTCCAAATCACAGAGCTGGTAAATAGCAAAATTAGGTTTGAAGTGGAGGGACATCCAAAATCATGGAAAGATGCCCAAGGAAATGAGTTGGTTATTATACATCAGGTAGGCATACCTACATCCATTTATCCTGCGTATGCCACACGGACAGGAGAAACACTACAAAGATATGCTCACGTGTTGTTTTAAGCAGTGAGTTTTCGGTGCAGGATTTATTTCAGCAAATATATGTTGAAAATTTTGCTGTGCAAAGCATTGTGGGAAAGCCAAATATGAATCAAATGCAGCTCCTGTCTTCAAAGAGTTCCCAGCCTGTGGGAGGATGCACAGCAAAAAACAAAACAAAACAAATATAGCACATGCAGATAAGATTAGTGACACATCTGAAACAATAGATTCTGCTAACATGCAAGAATAAAATTGCATTTATCATGGCATGAGGCTTTATTATATTATATATAGTCATATACATATATGTCACGTATGCTGTATTTCTGCTTATTTGTTTACTGACACTCCATAACACTGGAATCTAAGATCAGTGAGGGCAGGTGTTTTACTTGAATTTTTTTTTAATGCTGTGTCGCTGGTGCATTTTTGTTGAATGAAATGAATAAATAAACATGCAGAGAATGGGAAGGATTCTATAAATGGTCTATAAATGGTCGCCACCAACCCCAGTAACCTGGATGTGACATTGTGTGTTTCTTTTTAAAACCCTTCTTTTGTTCCTGCAAAATTCTTTTTAAAACTCTTTTGTTCCTGCAAAATTTCTTTTAAAAACTCTTCTTTTATTCCTGCAAAATTCTGCAGAAGTTGCTCGTAACACATTGGAACAATTCGGCACAACGGAATATTTTGTTTAGGTTCCTTACTTTGACATTTGGTTCTCCATTGGTTTTGGTGGCTCTGTTAGATTATCTATTCTGGAACCTTTCCAGAGGAATACTGCAGAAGCAGACCAGTGTGCTACTGCTCATGAGATACATCAGATGGCGTTAGGACATATTCGCAGTTTCCTTTCTTTATGAAGCCGTGTAGGCGGACTGTGTTGGGCTTGAGTAGACAAAGTATTTGTATCTGCCACAAAGGACACTGTTTTCAGGGAAACAGGAAAATTGGGGGGACAACAACAAAAAAAGATATGATTATTTCTTGATTACCACTGTAATGCCATAACAGTTGCATTTTGAGATTATTAAAATGTCCCATGGATTTTTCTATTTTTGTCCTCTCTTTTTTGTTATTTTATATGCCATTATCTTAGAGATCATGGAGAGTGAGATAGAAAACCACTTAGGCCATCATAATCTTCCCCAGCGTAAGCTTCTCTACACTGCAAGTAAGTAGTTCAATTTCACTCCAAATAGAAAAAGATGATTTGGTTTTTGAGAAGCTGCAAATGGAATATTTATTTCACTGATAAAAACCCCTTTTGGGAAAAACAAGGGCTTGTTAGACTTTGCTTGAATTTTTACATAATATTTTTGAAAACATTGTTGAAGTCAGCAACCATATTCAATTCCTTTGAAGTACAGAATGCCATTTAGAAAATCAAGTTTTGTCCATGTTTTGTCATGTTTTCTATCTAGAATTCTTTTAGTTCTTTGTCATCTGCATTTGAAAGCAGGTTGCCGCTCAATCGACTTTTAATTAATATAATTAATATAAACATTTTACATAGCTTTGCATCTCCCTGTCCACATTACTTACAGCATGAGATTAATGAAGCAGATTCTTTCATTTGTTTGTTTTCAAGACAACACTGAGACTTGTTTGCATTTTGCCGTACTCAGATACTTAGCAATATTCTAGCCAAAGCTATGCCCTGAACTCTGAGCATTTTGAGTTCTTTCCTCTGTGTCTGTTTCTGTTCCTGTTGTTTTGTAAAGGAAAATTGTGTCTCCTTCTATACTTGCTCTCAGCCAAGTTGTCTTTGCCCTTAGACCCACTGTGTCAGTGCAGGATGCACATGGCTTTATGGACTTCCTTCGTCAGAACCCCGGAGGTGTGTGTCAGGGTGTGGGCAGGGAGTCCACCCACACCTCCTGCAGAGATCAGAGCTTCTAAGAATTTGTATTCATAAAGAAGCTGTCTAGATGTTTGCTTTTGCACACTCAACTTTGGGGCCATAGCTGCCTTTCTAGCAACACACTGTGTATACTACAGCCAAAATGGTCTCAAAATGCAACTCTGGCCTTTTATTAGTCAAAATCCGCTGTCCTCTGCTCTCATAGAACCCAGAGGGTCTTAGGAGAATAGAGGTATTCTCATGTTGCGATAGGATTCCCGTTCTCAAGAAGAATTTTCATACCTTTATTGTATACCTCATCTTCAACACATTCACATATCTTCCAATTTCACATTTGTATGATTCACTGGTTAGTGCCTGTTCCCCTTTCTGGCAGGGCAGAGACTCTGTCTCTTTTGCCCAGCACAACACGTGAACAGGATAGACACCGTTTTATGAATGAATGCCATCACTGCACTGAGCACTGAGGATAACCACCCAGCCTCTGCGCTTCTCTAGCTCATAGGCTATTAAAAGAGCCAGCCAGCCAGCGAGAGTGAGTCATTACAAGGCAAAGAAATAATAATACTTGATGATAATACAAAAGCATGGATCAGAGCCAAGAGTTTGTCCTTGGAAGAATCTAGAAAACAGCAATTAAGTGAGAATCACTGCTAGTTTTTTAGCTAATTCTTTCTCTTAGAGTGCCTGAATTTTATTTTTTCTTGAGGGGTATGTGTTCCTCCTGTCTCTTCTCAGCACCGAGAGAATCCATGACATCCCAGACCATGACCATCCCTTTGGTCTGGGATTGTGCCAGGGAGGGGGCAAGGAAGGAGAACCTGGGTCACCTCAGTGGGTGTTAGAGTACATAGAGGTCATTTCCCTTCTCTGCCACTTGCTACCTGTGGAATCCCAAACACATTTTAATTTATCTCCTCAAGCCTCATGTCATTATATGTTAAATGGAATAATACAATTTGCTTCACAGAGTTGTTACAGGATTAAGTGGAATAACGGCTGTGAATGCTCAGCATGGCACCTGGCTTCTAGATGACAAGTGTTTAGTTAGTGTCATATTTGTGGTAGTAATCATGATACTGTGGAAGTAGAAAAGAACAAGCTATTTTAGGATAGTCTCTGAGAACATCACAAAGAAGATATTAACGGGAGGATATTAAAAATTATTTTTTCTTGCCACCAAGAATAGCAGTCCCATTGTCAAAAATAATTTTATACTTTGATATTTAGCCACAATCTCACACTATAGCGATATTCTCATCTTACAGTTCTCCTATTTGTATTTTACTTGGTTATCGTAAGTACATAGGCTTCACTCAGTTATAATTGTGGGTGCCCAATGGCTTCCTAGCAGTATGGGTAAGAGTCGATTACTTGTATCAGAATTACCTGAGAGTGAATTAGAGATGGAATATAAAAGTGCCCTAATAATTTTCCCTTGTATTCCCTCCACTCTCAGTGGGTTTCTCCCATATTGGAACAGTTTGTTCATTTGACAGATTTCAACTTGGATGCCCCTTCCATGGAAGACCAGTCTGATGTAGCTACTCAGCCTCTGAGCCCTTTTTCACTCTGCACAGCACAAAATCTGTTTTCTAGTAGTTTTTTTTATTCCTTCAATCTTTTGTTCATTCACTGTTCCCTACAAACATCAGTTCCCTAAGAATAGGAACTGAACCTATTCCCTTATAAAAGGTGACTGTTTTGAACCCACTGGTCCCGAGCCCTTCTGCGAGACAGTGCAGGGCATAATGGTGAGAAGAACTGGCCTGGTCTTCCTAGAGGCAGCCATGAGGGAGAGATACATGTTGGTCAAAGCAAAGAAATGAAAATGAATAAGTATATAATTCCAAATTGCGGTAAGTGCCCTGGAAGACAAGAACCTTGTCTTAACTGAGGAACTGAGCAAGTATAACTTCAATTGAGATCTGAAGAGTGACTATGAGTCCCCCAAGTAGATGAAGGGCAAACATGGTGCTGATTGTGTGCAAGCACATGCTTTGTGGGAGGGGCTGCTTCAGGCTTGTGGCAGGAACACAGCTTGTGATGGGAGCACATTCACGAACGAGAGCAAAGCCTCATGGGTTCATCACAAAAGGCAAAGTAGAGATGTGAGGTTAGAGAAAAATCTGGAGGTTGGTGGAAAAGCCAAAGCCACAGAAAGGAATGGGGTGCCCTGCCATGTGATGCCATGTCCTTTAAAGCCATTGGAGCAGATGAGAGAGAAAGGAATCTGAGGCAGAGCCTCAGATAGCATTAGGTTAGCATTAGATGTCACCAAGATAAGGAAGAGCCAGTAGAGATGATTGAAAAGTGGTGGCGAGTGAAGAAGAAAGAAATCCAGAATTGAGTGTGGTAATGGAAATCAGACACAGACAGATTTCAAGAGGAGGAAGTGGCCACCATGTTAATTCTACTGAAAAGTCAAGGAAGATACAAAGAAGGAAATGTCCTTGGATAATACAGCAGCATAGAGTTTGTTGGTGACCATGACAAGTGCTGCCCTGGGGTGTGATGGGGCCAGAAGCCCAACTGGAATGAATAGTGGACAGAACACAGGATGAGAAAGTGAAGGTAGCCACTCAAATCAACTATCTAAAGAAGTTTAGAGTATATTCCCACAGGTACCTGAAGAAGAAATTTTTGAGCCACCATGCTCATCCAATCAACAAAAACCTAAATAAAATATCTCTTCATACAAAAAGCCTTGAAAGAAACCAAATAAAACAATTCATACCCATCCAAATTTTTCTCTTGATCTTTATGTTACTCTCCCGTATGGAAACACTTTGGAAGGGCGACCCCATAAAAAATGTCTCTTGCTCTCTAAGACTTATTGTCTGATGTTTTTTCTTTCTTTCTTTCTTTCTTTCTTTCTTTCTTTCTTTCTTTCTTTCTTTCTTTCTTTCTTTCTTTCTTTCTTTTTCTTTCTTCCTTCCTTCCTTCCTTCCTTCCTTCCTTCCTTTCTTTTTCTTTCTTTCTTTCTTTCTTTCTTTCTTTCTTTCTTTCTTTCTTTCTTTCTTTCTTTCTTTCTTTCTTTCTTTCTTTCTTTCTTTCTTTTTTATACCACAGAATAACAGACTAAGAAAATATGCCTTTGAATTGAAAATGAATGACCTAACTTATTTTGTGCTGGCGGCTGAAACAGAGTCAGATATGGATGAATGGATCCACACCCTCAACCGTATCCTGCAAATCAGTCCCGAGGGGCCCTCTCAGGGGAGGAGGAGCACGGAGCTTGCAGATCTGGGGCTAGGTGAGAGCACATGCACCAACTTCCCTTCCTTTGCAAAGTGTGATCTGTGCAGTGGATTGATTTAAACTGTTAGTAACTGTGGTAGTTGTCGGGTCTGGCTCATCCATCCCTGAGCTATTTGCTTAAATCTTGACTTTCACTGAATAGTGAAGGTCACCACACATAGGTATGATTTTGAGTTTACTGGCAATGATTTGAGGATGGAAGTCATTTGTCAGCAGTATTAAAATTGTACCCAGGTGTGATGGGAGGTTACCTTAGATGGGGTAGTTGCTTTTCATAGCCTTTCATTTAATTTAATTAATTAAGATAATATTATATAAAGACAAACATGCATTACTTCCTTTTAGTTGAAAGATACCTTGCAAAAAAAAAAAAAGAAAGAAAAGAAAGGAAGACATCTGTCATGTACGCCTTTTGGCCATACTGAGATCAGCTTATATGTGAAAGTTCCATAAATTTTGCACAATATTCAAGATCTTTATAAGATAAAAAAATATTTGTTTTTCCCATCCTTATTACCTCTTAGGATTCTAATTCATTCTAGGCAAAGAGAAGAGAGCAAGAGGGAGGAAAGGACAGGTGATGAGAAAGGTAGAAAAACAGGTCTATAACCATGTCATAGACATGTGACATGTGAAAGACAAATACACCTTCAGAGTTGGTCATTCCTCCCAAAGGAAAACTATTTTAAGACCTTTTGCCCAGCACCATGGGACGTCCGAAACCAGAGTCTCTAAATTCTAGTAGTCTGAATAATCATATGCTATCAAGTGAAAGAGGCATGTGGTCATGAGGAAGAAAACTGCGTTGACTTTAACGCAACTGCTATATACCACGGTAGGTGTTTTACACTCATGATTTACTTAATAATGATCAACGAGAACATTAATATTTATAGAATTTTTAAAGAGTTTAACTAACTGAAGCTAGAATGCAGGTTTGAAATTGATGGTCTGAGAGAATTATCAAAAATACATACACACATAAGAAAACTTTAGTACGCATTGATGAAGTAAGTCATGACAACCCCAAGTATAAAGGTAGTATTAGCAGGGTCAAGAGTTTTTATGGGCTCAGGACGGTGTCATGGAAAGAATCCCAAAATGACAATCAGGAGGTCTGATTTCCAGGCCCAGATCTTGCAACAATATGGAGTCCTAGAACCAGGGTACAATGAAGGCATCTGCTCATCAATATCCACCCCGAATCCAGTTTTGATATGTCATAGCCTAGAGAAATGTGTGATTCATAAGCATTACTTAGTAACCTCTCTTGGTGTATCTTTTCAAGATTCGCTGGATAATTCTATAACTTGTGAATGCACACCAGAGGACACAGAGTCTTCAGAGAACAGCCTACACCCAGACTTCGCAAAAGTAATAACGCTGACATTTTGCTATGCAAATAAATTTGAATTACTTATTAGTTACTGCTTTCATAGAAAAGATGGAAATACTGTATTTTAAGATTTAGGCTAAGATAAACAAGACTTAAAAATAAAAGCATGTTTTGATAAGATTTGCTGTGTGTTAATGGAGGATATTAAAACAGTGATAATACTAAGGAGCAACTTCTGGGCCACGTGGATGGGGTTGGGCTGTAAGTACCTGGATACTTAGCTACTAAGAGCTAACACAGTTTTCTCTGTAGTACCTCACAGAAACTGAAGAGACTGTCAAAACAACTCGAAATATGGAGAGGCTAAATCTGTTCTCGCTGGATCCAGATATAGATGTAAGTCGGAATTCTTTCTAAGCAGACGTGAACTTGATCCACACAATTGTGGCTTATGATTTAGAATTCCTTTTTTTTATAATGGGTATTTGTTGAGAAAGACTTTCAACATTTTTTTTAGACCTTGAAACTTCAGAAAAAGGACCTTTTAGAACCCGACTCTGTGATCAAACCATTTGAAGAAAAAGCTGCCAAGAGAATCATGATCATTTGTAAAGCTCTCAACTTAAATCTTCAGGGATGTGTTATGGAGAATGAGAATGATCCGATAACGAACGTAAGTTTTCCTCTGTTACATCCTATACGCATCAGCCAACTTCACACCCCCCTCTGGCCAAAATCTTTTCTATTGCTGATAATTCCAGGCGCTGAGTTCACACCCTCTAGTCTCCGAGGGAGTGCGAATGACAGCATTTTCCACGTTACAAAAGTGCACAAGTTCTGAAGTGGAATTGTGAATATATTGCCATAAAACTTTCCTCTTACCTTGAAGAAGCATCATCAAAGGGACTGTATTTTGGGGTCCTTTCCATTAAATCACACAGTGATTCACAGTTTCCTAAGATACTGTTTATATCTTTTTGGTGGTATTGAGATGGCTTTTAAATCAAGCTTCTCATTTTAGTATTTATATGTTTATTTGAATGTATATTAGAGAATAGTTTAAGTAAGCAAGTCAACTCTGTGATTTCATAGCTAATACTGCTTAAGACCAGGCTACATAGTGAATCAAGTAAAGTAATATTAGATAAGTATTAAGTAATAGTAGAGGTGGTACATGGAAATGGGAGGGAAAAAAAGGTGCTTCACTGATATTTGGGAACCACCACAGTGCTCATTAAATCAACACAAGATTTCTTTTCCTACTAAGTGAGCTGTCTTGAGAGTTTGTAAGAGTCCAGGGGACAGTTCTATACCAGTCATAGCTGGATCTATGGGAAGGGGGCATTTTATGAGCATAAAAATTATCAAAAGTTGAACTATAAAGAAGAAAATAGGGGCACCTGGGTGGCTCAGGCAGTTAAATGTCCGAACCTTGGTTTCAACTCCGGTCATGATCTCAGGGTCATGAGATTGAGCCCCGCATCAGGCTCCACACTCAGCACGGGGTCTTCTTGGGGAATCTCTCTTTCTCCCTCTGCCCCTCCCCCCACTCGGGCATGCACACTCTCTTCTCTCTCTTCCTCTCTCTCTCTCAAATAAATAAGTCTTTCAAAAGAAGAAGAAAATAAAAATCACACATAATCTGACCATCAGGAAAAATCAGTGTTATTTATTGCCACGTTCCCTTTCATTATTTTGTAATGCATTCCACTCTAACTTTTCATAAATCATCTCTTAATTGTCATCTTTCACCTTAAGGAAGAAAACTTATTTCTAGATCCATGATATAAGCCACATTTGTTTTTAGTAAGCTTTAGAAGACAGAACAGTAATAAGTTTTCTCTACAGACTGAGCACACGCAATCCCGCACACGTCTCTATGACATGGGAGACTTGTTCGTTGTGACAATGAGTGGCTGGCAAGAAGGATGGCAAGGTCCATCCTTCTTGTGATTTAAAATCTTGCCAGCAGATTTTCATACCTGCTGCCCTTGGGTCTGTAGGCACCACACCGATCCTCTAAGGCTCCTTTCCCCCGTGATAGCAGGATGATGGTACATGCTATGGACCTCAGATTTAGTGAGGAGAGAGAACCAAGGGACCTGTGCCTCTCTTGGGTCAGAATACCTGACCTTCCTCCCCGATGAGTTCTGCCATGCTGGGCAAGTGGCTTGCCCTCACCCTCCTCTTCTGTAAACAGGATAGTAATAGCAATAACCATTTCAAATGCTTGTTGGGAGGATTAAATGAAGTAACATATGGAAAGAACTTAGATAATGCTTGGTGCGCAGGAAGCAGTGATTACATATTAACTGTTATTTCAATATGTGGGAAATGGCTTTGAAATTTTGAATACCATGTAGCCAACGTATTGGTATTTTCAGTGTTGCTTATGAGAATCTTGCTGACAAGTAAGCTAAAATCAAAAGGTGTCACCCGTAAGAATCTTCCCCCAGAATTAAACTTTCTCCTATTTTATAACTGTAATGGTGCACTAGGTGTGTGAGTAAATGTGATTGCATTGGAGGTCACGTTTATTCATTTCTCAGCCAGTTCTTAATCAGTGCGCCCCCTGGGAGCCAGACTTGTTCTAGGTATTGGGGGAACAGCGGGGAACATGATAACAAGGCCCCTGCCCTCTTAAAGATTGATTCTCTTTGGAAAGAACAAACAGTACATTAAAAAAAAAAAAAAAAAAGACACGTAAATTAACACAATAATCATGCTAGGTTCACAGTTCTTTCTTTTTTTAAAGATTTTATTTATTTATTTGAGAGAGAGAGAGAGAGAGAATGAGACAGAAAAAGCACATGAGAGGGGGGGAGGGTCAGAGGGAGAAGCAGACTCACTGCTGAGCAGGGAGCCCGATGCAGGACTCGATCCCGGGACTCCGGGATCATGACCTGAGCCGAAGGCAGTCGCTTAACCAACTGAGCCCCCCAGGCGCCCTCTCCCTCTCTCTTAATAAAATCTGTGCCATCTTCTTTAAATAATTTTCATGTTGTTTTACTCCAACATGTGTCTTTTTCTCTTTTGGGTGTCCTTAAATATCATTCAAATATATGAGCTTAATTGTGGAATAGTGATCTCCTTGGAGGTATCATAACTAAATTGGTCAATTCTTTTTTAATTTTTTCCATGTGTTTGCTTTCTCTCAATAGTGTGAAAGCTTTGACTCTTCGGGATTTTAGCATTTATTTATTTATTTTTAAAGATTTTATTTATTTATTTGAGCAAGAGAGAGTGAGAGATAGACAGCACGAGAGGGAAGAGGGTCAGAGGGAGAAGCAGACCCCCCGCTGAGCAGGGAGCCTGATGTGGGACTCGATCCCGGGACTCCAGGATCATGACCTGAGCCGAAGGCAGTCGCTTAACCAACTGAGCCACCCAGGCGCCCCTATGTTCACAGTTCTTTAAAATGAATCAGTATGACAGATGTGATACAGAGCAACTAGGAGACAGGTTCTTCGGGGTGGGGTGCTCATAGGAGGCCTCTCTCAGGAGGTGACAGTTTACAGAGACCAAAAGGGTGAGAGAAGAAAGAGAAGAGAGAGAAAGTGGGAATACCTCAAAAACAACTAAGGCTTGGCAAGTTCGAGGAAGAGGAAGCAGGCTCTGAGGGGAAGAGCAGACGAAAACGAGATGGGAGGAACTACAAAGTATGATCATGTTAGGTGCAGGCTGCAGTGAAGAGTCTGGATTTATCCTGAGTGGAGGCTAGAGTGATTTAAAACACTTTCAAATGGTGTGGTTCGGTTTCTGTTTTTTAAAGATCCCATCAGGAAAAAAAAAAAAAATGGATTGGAGGAAACAAGAGTTGACCAGGGAGAGTAGGTAAGAGGCTACCACCAGAGTTCATTGCATGGTTTAGACTAGGACTGCCAAGGAAGAAGGAGAGAAATGGATGCATTTGACTGATCTTGGGTAAATTGAATGGACAGGTTTCTCTGATCCATTGGCTATACAGGATAAGGGGAAGGAATATTTCAAAGATGAGTCTCCAGCTTTTGCTTTGAACACTTCTATGCATGATGGTGCCATTTACTAAGAGGACAAGACTAGATGAAGAGCAGATTTGGGGGATATTGGCCAAGAATTCCGTTATGGGTATGTTAAGCTGGATAGGCCTAGTAGATATCCAAACAGAGATGTCCATTGGGCAGATTCAAATACAAGTCTAGAATTCGAGGGGGTGGCCATGAATGAGACATAAACTTAGAAGTTTGGGCCAGATGGTGACCTGGAGGGACATATTTGGGAATTTCTGTATGCATAGAAAAAGCTCCAGAAAACAAATATTTAACAGATCACTAGAGGAGTAACCAAAGAGGTCTAAGAAGGAATGGCCATTGAAATAGAGATAAACAAGAAAAGAGTGGGTCCTAATGCCATGAGAGAAAGCATCACCTGTGTGGAATAGGCTGAGATGCTGAGAGAGACAGCAAGCCAGAGAAGAGCCCAGCAGCTATGGCCACGTGGAGGATGCCGGGGGACTACAGCAGGAGAAATTTCCACTGGAGCGAAAGGGTTAGGAGGAGCGATCAGAACATACTTTCATTCAGGATTAAAGTTGAAAAAACAAAACAGAAAAACTAGAAACTTGCTTCCTGAAACTACTTGGAAATATCAGGAAAATGTAACCCAAATCCTACCTGCATTTAACCATCTTATTAAATAAAAATAATTTTTTTTTGACTAGGCACAACCTTAAGTGTAATTAAAAAGTCCAATTTAGTAACTGAAACTCGAAGATAATGGGCTTTTCTTTCCAGTGCCGGGCAAATGACTCCTTCCACATGGATTCCTTTCTTTGTACTAAAACTCATATTCAGAAGTTTAATATTTGTGTTTGGGCCAGTCTCGCCAAGCACGAGAACATGCCCAAGTTCAGAACCCAGCATCAGTATGCCCTTTTATGTCTGTAAATCCAGAGGGACAAGTTGATTTGAGGTGCTTTAAATGCCCATGTTGTTTTTAATTTATTTTAAAGTTGATACAAATGTTTTAAAAAATAGAAAATTACTTGGTAAAAATAATTTCATTGTGCTTATAAACAATAATACAAAAAACTAATAAAATAACTTCACCTAAACTCCACAATAATTTTTTATGTAATGGCATTGTCTTTAAAAACTTCTGTATATTATTCAGTGACACTCTTTTGTTAATGTAGCTGTTTTTAAACTCATCATTTTTAATTCTGTGGGCATATTTTTAAGTTAATCGAAATATTTCCCCAGGTTGCTGAAGAACCCGCTCCTGTATTTAATGAATGAGCTTCTAAAACGACTTCTTCAAAGAACTTTTCCGTGATGAGGAAACAATATTTGACAGCATATAATCTTTTAGTCAGTCCATTGAAAACCAAATTCAAGTTGATGGTTTTCTAGTATAAAATATTTCTTTGAAAATAGCAATTGATTCCAAAAATCTGAACAAATAAACCGGCTTCACAGCAGAGCTGCTTTAAAATCTTATGTTCTTGATTCTTTTAAGAAAATACAGAATTCTAAACATAAGAAGCCTATGACTTAATTTGTTAGGCTTTCAAGTGCCTGATTAAACAAATCCTTATTGAAAAACCAGTGATTCAAAAAGTAAGATTTGACATTTAAGTTGAAAAGGTGGATTGGAAGAAATAAATGAATCACCATATGAGCTTTAATTTCTGATGGATTATCAAAGTATGGTAATTTATTTCCATTCACCAAGCAGAATGAAAATCAAAATGCCCCAATTCACGAAAAATAATAGGATTTTTTTCCTTTGACCTTCAATGTGTTTTGAGCTCCTACCTCAGTTATTTTCATGTAATTTTTGCATTTTCAACTCTTGGCAGACAACCACTACTACAAACCAAAAGTTTTTCTAAACTAAATTAAGTTGGTAAAATATAAAACTTTCACTTTTTAACTGTCTTATTTTTTTAATAATTTATTGAATTTCATTTTATATGTGTAGTTTTGTTTCTAACAGTAAAGGAGCTGACAAGTACTGTTATTATTAAGGAATTACACTAATAACCTTGTTATAAACTAGCCATATTACTATGTTTCAAAACACATGAGATACCTATTAAACATTCAGTACAATCCCCAGCATGAGTGAGTCCGTACAATGATGAACATAATGTGATTTTTGTATATAACCTGCTTGTCCACAGAACACATGCTGGTAGGCATCTATTCAAAATTAAGTAGCATAAACAAAAGTAAAAATGTTTTTTGTAAGCATATTCCATTTTTAGAAGCCTATAGGTAATTATATGTAATTACGTCTATTTTCGTGGTTATAATTATATGTGTATATATGTACATATGTATAATATGTATGCAATTACATGTGCATATATTTATTTATCTCAGTCCTTGTTTTATTTAATTTCTGTTGCATTTGATGGTTTTCTAGTTGAAAATTCCTTCTTTCTTGACTCTTTCTTCGGTTTCTATGATATTCTGGCTGCATGAAAATTGTCATGTGCTTTCTTTAAATCTCTCTCCACTCTCCAGTCTCCTTTATAAACTGCTTTTCTTTCTCCATCTCAATCCTTTGCATGCTGATATTTCCCAGGATGCCATTCTGATTCTCTTCTCTTTATTTCATGGTTTAGACAGGAGCCCACATATAAACCTCCCCAGCCCACCTTCCTTCACTGAGCTCAAAACTCGTATCTCCAACTGTGATTGGAATGTCCTATAGATGACTCTGCATGTACCATCCAGAACTCACCTCTGTATCTTTATCGTGTTATATCAGTGAGTGTCATTGACATCCCCTTAATTTGTTACATACCCAAACCTAGGACTTTTCTTTTATGCATCTGTGCCTCTGGGAACAATTTTCTCCAAGCACCCAGGACACCCAGTGGACCTCTGCGTCCTTTGGTTGTACCTCCTTAATGTCCCTCAAATGCATCTCCCACAAATGCATCCTTCAGTGTTCTTTATGTTCTTTCATGACTTTATGGCTTTGTACATGTCACTCAACCGACCATAGATGCCCCTTCTAACCGCATCTTTATCTAAGTTTTGCTTCTTTAAAAGTCAACCCAGGGATGCCTGGGTGGCTCAGTCGTTAAGCATCTGCCTTTGGCTCAGGTCATGATCCCAGAGTCCTGGGATCGAGTCAGCATCAGACTCCCTGCTCAGCGGAAAACCTGCTTCTCCCTCTTCCACTCCCCCTGCTTGTGTTCCCTCTCTTGCTGTGTCTCTCTCTGTCAAATAAATAAATAAAATCTTTTTAAAAAATAAATAAATACATACATACATATTCATGTACAGATAGAGATAAAGAAGTCACTGTAGATGTGAATGTTACATGTATGGACACATGCGTGTGCATGTGTGTGCGTGTGTATGTGTGTGTACGTGTGTAGGTGTGTCCCAGTAACAATGAGCATAATGAGCACCGAGCTCTTCGTTTCTAAATGTCACCCTCACAGAAAGGAAGCAGGGCTATATGGAGAAATGACTGGAGCATTGAAAGTATAAGATGAGCCTAGAACGTCTTGTTAAGTAAAGAGGTGTCCCCCAAAATTATGGGGATCTACCAAAGAGACAAAAGAGCTACCTCTAGCCAAACTGGAACAATGTGAGCATCACTATAAATAATGATAGTAAGAGACTGAAATATGTTGAATAAAATAGTAGTAATCCATGAATCTATACTTGTATAAATAAATAAATAAGAAGGGAAAGCTCATCATTACAGCATTACAGTAGAATGTCAATGAATAAATGTAGAAAGAATGATGGAACTAGAAAACCACCCTTAGTAGCCATCACAGTGGTGGTTGATTCCAGTGGGAGTTACAGAGTGTAGGTCGGGTTTGGTGAGTATCAAGACATAGGGGTAATTTCCGAATATTTCTCCAAAACTGCTGATCACTTACCACTTGATATATATTATTGATATTAAAAATATTATATATAAATAGTAGTTGTTTATCTATTGTTTTCTAAAAAATACATACTAAAGGGTAAACTGCAGGTGTAATGATTTTATATCAGAACAAATGGTTCTTTCTTTTTCTTGCAGATTGAGCCCTTTTTTGTGAGTGTGGCACTTTATGACCTCAGAGACAGCAGGAAGATTTCTGCCGATTTCCACGTGGATCTAAATCACACTGCTGTCAGGCAAATGCTGTCAGGGGCTTCCGGGGCGTTGGAAAATGGAAACATTGACACCGTCACTCCCAGACAATCAGAAGAACCTCACGTCAAAGGATTTCCAGAGGAATGGCTAAAATTTCCAAAGCAGGTTGCACTTTTGTTTACTTGTGATGACACCAAAAATGCTCGTTTCGTTGTTCTCACCAAAAGATGACATCAGTTTCTGAAATAAAAATTCCCTTAAAGCAGTCCCTTAAAAAAAATGGAATTTTGTAAATGTCTTCAATATGCTTCCTTAGATACTTATTAGCTGTTTTCTTTGTACATAGGCTATATTTTCTGTAAGCAATCCGCATTCTGAAATTGTTTTGGTGGCCAAAATCGAAAAAGTACTGATGGGGAACATTGCAAGTGGTGCTGAACCTTATATTAAGAATCCGGACTCCAACAAGGTAATGCATAATCTTTTCCATAAATAATTTCAATTGCTTTCAAGATATAAAATCACCCTGCCTTGATGAATTATCAAGCTTAGTACAATGGAGGTCTTGAAATAATCACTTTTTAGTGAAATGAATATCCATCAGGAAAATTTGAAAGTATATATTCTTAGTTTATGTTTCTGACTGACTTCTGATAATCTATTAGTAGAAATCAGTTGAAATATAGGCAAAGCTTTAACTCCAAGGATCAAAGTGTTAGCAATAATGAAAAGTTAGGATTAATCTGACTTAAAAACAAGTGAATACATAGTTTACTGATGATGAACTAAGTGAAAAAGTGAGAAAGATAATTTTATATAAAATTGTTCTAACACCTAAGTGAAGAAAGAGGAAATACTGAAATTTCTTTGAATGGTGGGACTACGGGAAATTTTTTCTTTTTTTTTAAACCTATTTTATTTTACTTTTTTAGAGAGAGAGAGGGCACATGAGGTGGGAGGAGTGGGAGGGGGAGAGAGGGAATCTTCAGCAGACTCCCGCTGAGCGTGGAGCCTGATGTTGGGCCTCGATCTCACTATCCTGAGATCATGACCTGAGCCAAAATCAGGAGTCGGAGGTTTAACTGACTGAACAACCCAGGCGCCCCTCTTCCTTTTTTTCTATAACCATATTTTCTTTAATAATCAAATGTTACTGTTTAATAGAAAGTAAATATTAAAAGTCTGTATTTTTCACACAAAAGAAATACATTGGGGAAAGAATGCCTAACCATTGAATTTGAGCTTGTGTAACCATGTAGTGCAGTGTTAAGCATATTTATGAGATTCAGGGTTTGGCAAACTACAACATGTGAGCCAGATCCACCTGGTACTTGTTTCTGTGAATAAAGTTTTATTTACACAGTCACACTCATTCATTTATGGATTGTCTATGGCCACTTTCCTGCTAGAGAGGCAGAGTTGAGAAGCTGCGACATAGACCATGTGGTCCACAAAGCCCAGTATATTTACTGTGTGACCCTCTGCAGAACAAGTTTGCCAACCCCTGCCATCATGAATAAAAATATAAGACAGACTGTGAGTGCAAATTTGAAAACATTTTCCATTCAATGTTTTAAGGTCTTTCAAGTCTGAAAAAAAGGGGGGGGGAGTTAGCATTAGAAGACAAAGGTATTTTCTATATTTGAAATTTGCAGAGTGAAAATTCCAGAACACAATACAGTAGATCCAACACAGAGAATAGCATTTGGCTTTTTACCAGACAGAATTTGCAGGCCAGTGAGGCAGAATTTTGGAGTTTCAATGTAAGATAATCTGGAAAAGTTTGTATTAGCATTTTACTTGGACAATTTATAAAGAGGTGTTCTAAACATTATTTTTATGTGTTTTTCCCCTCAGTATGCACAAAAGATACTAAAATCCAACAGGCAGTTCTTCAGCAAGTTGGGAAAATACCGCATGCCCTTTGCTTGGGCGGTAAGGTAGGTTGACAACTACAATCAACAGAAGAGTAGTGAATTTATAATTTGCATTGGAAGCTTCAGTTTGAACATCTCTTTGTTACCTGGTATACAAGCAGGGGGGAGGGGCCAAGGGAGAGAGAGAGAGAGAGAGAAGTAGACTCCTCGCTGAGGGCAGAGCCGGACATGGGGCTCAACCTTGTGACCCTGAGATCATGACCTGAGCCGAAATCAAGAGGCAGAGTCTTAACCAACTGAGCCATGCAGGCAACCCCCAGTATTTTTAATATATCAACAGCTAGAAGAATATTACTGTGGTCATCTTCTTAAACACTCAGTGCTCCCCAGAAACATGTGTCTTACAAGACTATTTAGCAAGACAGCTTATCATAGATTGAAGCTATGACTTGAGTGCATGTGTGTGCATGACCAGATACGCTATGGTTTCTTGGTAGAATCGAAGTCATAACTTGTTTATTATGCATATTTGGTTCAATAAATGCTTAACCTTCTATCAGTCCTGAGAGTTTGGCGTGCATAAAATTCAGATGGAAGCACTGTGATTTCTTATGCGGCTGCATATTTTCTTCTATGTGCAGGGCACAGGCCTATATATGGATGTCCAGATGAAACCATCAATTTGATCATCTAAACTCTCTTTGATTTCGCTACTGATTAGCATAGCTAAAATATCAGTACCAGTTCACTCTCTGTTAGGAATGCTGAGTTATATGGACACTGAGGGTAGAATCATCCTCCTGGACATATAACCCCTGCATAAAGAGCAAGAATTGCTTTTTGGAAATGGTTAAAGATCAATTCCTATTGTCCTTCTCAATCTCTTTGCCTCCTTTTGTCTGTGGGAATTTCTTAAAAGAGGATTCCACATATGAGTGAAATCGTATGATAATTGTCTTTCTCTGATTGACTTATTTCGCTTAGCATAGTACCAACAGAGGATCATAGGGGAAGGGAGGGAAAAATAAAATAAGATGAAATCAGAGAGGGAAACAAACCATAAGAGACTCTTGACTATAGGAAACAGACTGAGGATTGGGGGAAGGGAGGGAGGTGGGGGGTTGGGATAACTGGGTGATGAACAGTAAGGAGGGCACATGATGTAATGCACACTGGGTGTTATATGCAACTGAAGAATTACTGAACTCTACTTCTGAAACTAATGACACACTATATATTAATTAACTGAGTCTAAATAAAATAAGATTTAAAAAGAGGAAAAGCCTGGCACAGACATAAGGAAGAAAGAGCAGCAACATATAAACCAAAAGAACTTTAAAAAGTTAGTGCTACAAAGTAAGACAGCCTCGTAAGTATTCGTTTGAGTGTTGGTAACATTGTCCCAGTGGCAGTAACTTTAAAATCCAGAGAGAAGACAGAATTTGTTACTTTTGCCATTTTTAGTTCTCCCAATACCCAAGGATGAGCATAACCAGAGTGAATCCACCAATATTTGTTATCATTTTGAGGTTGTTCCTTGAGGTTGGGGACAGGTGGATGGGAAGGGAAAGGGGGAAACGTGAGCAGACGTTCCAGGAATGAGTTTGCCCTAAGGCAGCCCTGTTATAAGGGAGAAAGAGACCAGACCCAGGAGTTGGACAGACATGGTCCAAATCAGGCCACTAGTTATGAATGGTAACTTAAGGCAAGTTTTCTCTCTGGGTCTCAGGGTCCCATCCACAGAACGAAGCTAACTGCACCCACCTCGTGGGCAATGGGTGCAATCTCAGATACAAACGTACTTGGCATAAACTAGATCAACCATAACTCTCTGTCTCTCTTGTGTCTCTCTCCCTGCAGGGACAGCTAATGCCCACATCTAATGCATGGAACAGATAGTATTTGAATATACTGAACCCCTTATGTTGAATTTCATTGTTTTTATTTCTCATAAGCTTCCAGAGAAAAGATAACTAGTTCTACTTTGCTGGTCAAGTTTTCTCATATTGATAGGTATTCTCAGTTCCCCCAAGAAAACCCGTTGGGGCATGTAGAGGCAAGGTATCCCTTGGCAAGAGTGAAATATAGCATAATTACAATGGTGAACATATTTTCTCTTACAGGATCCAGAACTTTTGTGAGGTTTTAGAAGCAGGCATTTGAGAGCCAGAGCTGGTTTTGAAATCTCAATTCTACTTAGTAGCCAAGTGAACTTAAACAAGTACTCATAGTCTGCCCTTATTACCTCAGTTGTTTTTTTTTTTCAAATGTACAAAAGAGGACTGATAATACCTAATTTATTGTTGCAGGGATTAATGAGTACAGATATGTACCCAATAAAATACAGCCATGGTTAGAAGTCACTATTCTTATATGATTATTATTAAGTTACCTTTGGAGATAATATTTTCGGCAAGTTCCCCTTTCCGGTAAATTTGGGGCAGTGAAGAATAATGTGGGGAAAAGAAGGGAAAGAATTACCCCTTACTGAGCTGTAAGGAGAAGTAACAACTGTACTGTGAAGTTGTCTAGTAAAATATGCTGAAAGAATGACAGATGAAGTTTCAAGGGAGACTGACAATATTACTGGCTATCAGAGTAATTATGTCTAGGACAGGAAAGCCAACAAAATCACAAGCTCATGCTACATTAATGCCTGATGAGTGGTTTGGTTGTAGATTGGGAAACAGGAGACACCACCAATTTGTGTATATAAACATACGGCTTGCATATACATAAACCTCTCTGACATCTGAGAAAAAAATGGTTAGCAGCACAGTTCTAAAGATTTCATGTCAAACCGCTTGAAAACACTAATCACAAAAAATAAGTAAAAGATCCAGCCAAAGAAGATTTTAATTTCCTCTTCACGATGTGGAAATTGCTTCAAATGAATGGCGACTGAATCAGAGGAGGGCTCTTGGTCCCTCAAGCCGTTTTGATATAAACTAGCCTGCTGACATATTTCAGTCCTTTATTAGATATGCCGGTTGTCTGGCCAGGTTTTTTCCTACTATATTTTCTAGATTGCAGTTTGCCTGATAATATAGCTTTGAATGTACCCTAAAACATTTCGGCCCTTAAAATCAACTGCCACTAAAAAGCGTAGAATAGACAATTTAGCTTATGACCATATTTTTACCCAGATCCAACCCATCCCACCCACTGCTGCATGCACAGATGTTCATCACTGTGAACATTTTTTCTGAAATGAATTTGGTGTGTTTTCTTATTTTTGGCACCAGCTTTCCTGCTGTTTTACAGTTTAAAAAGGAAAGGTTATTCTTGGAGGAAGTAAAGAGAACATGTTCAGATGGCTGCAATGGGTATTTTACACTCTGATTTGGGAGAAAGTCAACCCTTACCAATGTGTCTTGTTAAAGGAAACTCTTTCCATGCATATTGCCCGCACAGTCATATGTGCCTAAATCCACACCAGGACCGATTTTTTTTTAATCCCTCTGACACGACATTCTGAATGGACCAGTGCACAACCCTGGATTTTCTTTAAAACTGAACAAAACTAAAAGAACAATTTCATTCTTATATCTATATATTTAGAGAAGGCGTACAGTGCAACAATTACTTTTATGTTTTATCTTGCATTAACCACAAAGAAATATGCTGTGTTCTTTCTTTTTTTTTAAGATTTTATTTATTTGACAGAGAGAGAGAGACACACAGCGAGAGAGGGAACACAACAGGGGGAGGGGGAGAGGGAGAAGCAGGCTTCCCGCGGAGCAGGGAGCCCGATGCGGGGCTCAATCCCAGGACCCTGGGATCATGACCTGAGCCGAAGGCAGATGCTTAACGACTGAGCCACCCAGGCGCCCCTTGCCGTATTCTTTCTACGGGTCACAGCTATTCATGCTGCTTAAGAACGAGGCTCTTGGGGATACCTAAGCTGCTTTTCCTTCAGACTAAACCGTGCGTTTTCTTCAGTCATACCCCAAATGTCATGGTTTTGAGACCCTCACCCTATATACTATCATTGCCCAACGGTGGCAGCTGGAACGAAGCACAACATCCCAGCCATCCTGAAGCCATCTGTGTAAATGAATCAGTTCTCTGTTCTCTTGCCAGTGAGCATATTTATTGAGCAAGGCCAGTGTGTATGGCTCTGTGAGCAGTATTTCTCCACGGTGCTGTGCTCTTCATTCTCTTTACAATGTGTCCAATGTAAGTGAGCTCTTTCTAGGACAGAGCTGTGGCTAAAAGCAGAGTTATACAACTCTCATCTATTGATACATTTATAGTGACTGGTTAATTAAAACACACACACACACACACACACACACATACACACGCACACACACTACTCAAGCTCAGTTCAACCTCCTCCTGCGTTGTAAATACATCGTGTTGGTTTTAACATGTCCTGCACACAGAAGCCCTGTATAATATTTAAATAAAAATTATCTTCGAGTTAAGTATTTTCATTCTGCTTCCCCAGTGTTATTTGATACGGAAACTTTTTCCCCTTCCCTGACAATTTAACAGAGAAAAATGAGCAGAAAGATTGAAGCAGTCTAAAAATATCATTCTGGCTCATTTTCTGTATTATTTGACACTAAAGCTCTTCGATCAGATATCTATCTAAATGGCCACTTCAGCCTGTGTATTGAAATCTTTGGTTAATTTAAAGAGTAATGAAATAGTCTAGTCAAGTTCCTTAAGTTCAAAGAAATAAAATTTCAGCATTTCTCTAACATTAATGAAAAATTAATTACACACAGGTCTAATTTTTTTGATAGGCATGGAATATGATCAGTTATGGGGAAGAAACACTAACCTTAAGCTTGCTATGTATACTTCCTTGTATTGTCTGACATTACTATACTATTTGGACAAAAACAATTTGTGTGTTCTAACTAAATCTATCTAGTTCCAATTAAATGGACCAAGGAAAAAATAAATGGCATTAATTAATTTAATACAAAATTCTGACTCAAGTGTTCTTCATTTGATCTTTGTCTCTGTCCTAAAATTTAAGGAAGTGTTTCAGGAGTCTGGCCCTCTAGACCCCCACACACACAACCTTATCCCTTTTCCACTATTTGTAAATTCTGATGGCACCACCCAAACTGAGGTGGCCCTGGCTTGCCCAGAAAATAATGAAAAAAGGTCTAACCTGTTCTTATTCCTCTCCTAATACTCCAAGGTTTGATATGTTACTAAGTCATAAATAAATGTAGTTGTAATATAAGTGGGCTGCTGTCCCTATAGATATTGAATTGAAAATAAAGAATTAAAGATAACAAAGATAGTGTTTAAATGAAACTTTCGTCTAAGAAGTTTTCTTGTCCTTTTTATTTCATTAGTTCCTGGAGTGTCTTCCATTCCAAATGGGAAATTGAATCATTGGTCACCTTAAAAATACAACTTGGTAAACAATTTTCACCTGCCAACCTGAACAAATATCATTTTCTTTCAGATCAGTATTTAAGGACAACCAGGGAAATGTGGACAGAGACTCACGATTTTCACCGTTGTATAGACAAGAAAGTAGCAAGATTTCAACAGAGGACCTGCTAAAACTAGTGTCAGATTACAGAAGGTAGGGTTTTTGGATACTCTTGAAATTAACATGAATCACCTACATTGCTGCTATCTATTTATTAACTCTGCATAAACAGTATTTGATTACCTGATTCTTGAATGTCCAAACTCTTCTGGAAAGTAGATGCTTTACATATGAACTCAAATGTGCCTGAATGACACAACAAAAGTAAAGTTGCTAGAATTATATGGAAGGAGTGTGAAACCATGTCAGTTAACTATTACTGCCATGTAACAGATCACCCCAAAACTCAGTGGCTTAAAAGAACAACATCACTTACTTTCCAGAGTCCATAATTTAAACATGGTTAGGTAAGGAGAGCTTATCTCTCCTGCACATGGCATCAGCTGGCAGAGGTCAACTGGAGACAGAGGATCCACGTTCAAGACAGCTCATTCAATGACTGGCAAGTTGACATGGGCTGTTGATTGGGAGCTCAGCTGGAGCTGTGGACTAGAGACCTTGGTTCCCCTCCACAGGAGCCTCTCCATCAAATACTATGGCTTCCTCATGGAAGGATAGCTGGGTTCGAAAAGTAGGTGTCCCAAGGGACAGAAAATGATCCCTACCAGTTTCTTAAGACCAGGGCCCTGAAACTGTCCCGGTGGCATTTCTGCTGTAATATACTGTCAAGCTGTCACACAGCCTAGATTCAAAGAAAGGAGATATAGACACCTCTAAATAGGAGGTGTGTTAAGGAATTTTAGAACTATGTTTTGAGATTCCACAGAGCAATTCATGGCTGTGAATACAATAATTCATACTATTTCTGTCATTCAAATTCATTTTGGAAAAGACAATGAAAGTTAAAGGAAGAAAAACTTTATAAAAAAGCCACAGCGTTTTCTAAATGTATCACCACGCATTCAACATCTGGTGATGATAAGATCTCTCGTGATAAGCAATTTACCTTAAACTTTTACTCCCCTCACACCCACAGGATTGAAAATTTAACAGTCAGCTCTCACACACTGGGAAGAGCTGGGTTGGGCCCACCACTGTAATTATTCTACCTGTTAGGTCTCCTAGAAGGGATAACACTTGAAATTGTTACCAGTTTCAAGGAACTTTCACCTTACTGCAAAAGGACAGTAGGTCAGAAGGTTTGGGTAGAGAGGGAGAGAACTGGAGTGAATGTGGCGACAGGGATACGTAGTGAGAGGGTGTCTGCTCACATTCACGAAGCAGGGGAATGGCAGAAGAACCAGTCAGGAGAAGGCTCCTTGTCCTTGATTGTTGGTGAAGAGGGAACCAGCAGACTGTCCACTTAGCAACTGTAGCAACGACCAGCCTTGTCCTCAAGACTTCTTAAGAGTTTTCAGGAAAGCAAATCACTTAAACCAGTTCAAATACTAGAACTTTTTATTAACAACAAATGATCTATTTACTGTATTTACTCTTGTGCTTGTTTGGCCATTTATATAAATGTTACCTGAAATAAGGTGCAAATAAACCTAAAACGTTCTTCAGAATATCTGTAACTTGACCCCTCACTGATTTCTGTTTTTATTGGCAATATTACATAAATTTTAGTTTTCAATATAAAACCAGCTAAATGAAATCATTCACAAAGTTGTTTAGGGTTGTACTGTTTACTCTTATCAAGGCTCAGAATTACAGTTGACTCATTTTCTGGACAACTAGAATAATTCAGTGTGTGTGTGTGTGTGTGTGTGTGTGTGTGTGCACGCGCACGTGCGCGTGTGTGTGTGTTTCTGTTCCCTACTTTCACAGGGCTGACAGAGTAAGCAAAACACAGACCATCCCTGGAAGCCTGGATATTGCTGTTGACAACATTCCGTTGGAGCATCCAAGTATGATGATGATGTCATGGTTTGCTTGTAGAGTTCTGAATAGTTAGTGGTCTTTTGGTTGGATGGTTGGTTGGTTGGTTGATCCGTTGGTTGGTTGGATAGTTGGTTAGTTACAATACTTTGTGAGTTTTTTCTCAAATTTTGGGATAAATGGAATTCATTATCTTATAGAAATTTGGGGCTTCTTGTTTCTCCATTAAGACAGACTATCAGTATGATAGGACAGGAACCATTTTCAGTGTAAACTAATATGTATCTGGTATGCACCATGCAGCCAGCAAGGTATTAAATACGTCATTTAATCCTCAAAACCCTGAAGGTTTGTAAATGAGGAATGTCAGTTTCAGAATGTCAGTAATCATAATGGGAGAATTTATATTCTATCCAGTTCATCTGACTCAAAATACTGGGCTGGTTCCCCCATACTGTGTGCCACAGGGTTGCTCTAAACACTATGTGTGGGTAGCCACCCAAGTGGCCACATTGTAATTATCGCTGGAATATTTTTAGACTCTGTTATTACACAGGGAGCATGTATCTTTTTTAAAAGTCCTATTTATGTCAGTGAAAATTTGAATTTTAGAAGGAGACTTTATTAACTCATAAATAAGAATTTCAGAATTTATTTCATAAGTGACGAGATTGGTTTCTTTTGTTTTGTTACTTCTGATTCTGCCTTTTAGTGACTTTCTCAGTGATGCAAAGAATGAATAAAGGCATCCTAAAATGAACTACAGAGAGACAGAGAAGATTATTACCACAGGGATATTTGAATTACCATTAGCACTATTAAGTTTTTCATTCTTATAATTTTTCTACAAATCATTTTAACATGAAATAAAATGAGCATTTTAACCTAAGCCATGGTTCGAAATCACTTTTCTATTGATTGGTGTAGAAAAGCAGAGAATAAACTAAGCCATTTCCTCTACCTGATTTGTGATATGTATCTGTCTTTTATTATCTACAGAAAAGAAAAATAACGAAAGAGAAAGATAAAATATTCTCTTTGAAATGACTATAGGACATTAGAGAAATTTGAACATATAATAAAAATATTATAATTGATTTTGGGGGGAAAAATCTGTAATCTGATTCCCAAGCATCTTTAGCTAACCATTTTGCTTATCTGAACACAGGAAAATTCCAGATGGGGTAAAGGAAAAGTAGAAGGCCTTGCTGTCTTCCAATGACCACAACATCAGCCCCCAAGCTATTTAGTGACAGAAGTTTTGATTTATAAACTTCAAATTGTCTTTTTTATTTTCCTTAGGCTGTTCCTACAAGACTAGATTTTTCAAGATTATAAAAACTGGAGAGGAAAAATAGAATAAATTATATCAAATAATGCAGGGGGGTGCTGCAGGCCTGTATTGTGAAATCATTCCAAGGGGAAAACTTACTATCAATCCATTAGGTACTATCCATAATAGACCCATTGGACAAAGTTTGTTCTGTCAATATCTGTATTATTTTTTATAATGTTAGGTAAAGGCCAATGAATTAATCCTTATCTTATAATACGTGGTTAGTGTGCTCAGAGAATCATCAGTTAAAATTTAGTTTTCATATGAAGCTTAATGCAAAAATAAAATAGTTATAAATCCATCCAAAAGATTTACCAGTTTTTTGAGACATCAATTTTGATATTAAATGGCTTGATTATCTATCATCCCTACCTCCTACAAATTTTTCATGCTTCCATAATTTAACATAAATTCCTTTGCAAATACAGAGTTTCTATTTCAAGTGGATTCACTTTAAAATTGTTAAGTATTGTTCACCTTAAACAATCACATTAAATGACAAACTCTTGTTTTCTGATTTTTAAAGACTGTGTAACATCGTCCTTTATCCCTGTCAAGCCTTTTGATGTGATGGCTCAACCAGAACCCACAGTCGAGGTGGAAGAATTTATTTACGACTCAACAAAGTACTGCCGTCCTTATAGAGTATACAAAAATCAAATTTACATTTACCCCAGGCACCTCAAGTATGATAGCCAGAAATGTTTCAACAAGGTATGGTATGTTTCTGAAATGTTGTGCTCTCTCTTGCACCCTCCTGAGATCATGTTAAGATGGATTCTTGAAAGTTCAAATACAAATTATCACAGGTCAACAGTTTGGAATAAAAATCCATTTGCAGAATGTGCTTAATAAGGGGCAGTGATGAGTTTCACCTTAAAAGTGTTTAAGGATGCACAGTTTATAAAATATTAATAATCCTTTCTAAAGTCAGCCCTAAATTATTTTGTTCTAGAATTCTTTTTTTGTAGTTTCTTAAGGTACTCTGAAAATAGCATATCTGCTTCCTTTTGATGTGAGTTTTTTCTTCCCTTTTAAATAATATCTCCAAGTCCTTCTGCTATTTCTGAGC